>NW_027145150.1:0-27185 GCF_026170545.1 Melanerpes formicivorus | reverse complement strand
AGGTCTTTCCCTTTAGGTTTTACCCCAACAATGTTTTCATTAGTTTCGCTCACTCTCGAAATCAAGCATTTTACAGCAGGTTGGAGCAGCCTGTATCTCAGCACAGGAATAAGGTAGGGAAGAATTCTAAGGATCATTTTGACTGCCTCCAGAAGTTAGATCAGATGGCAAATTGGATTTGGTGCTAGGTCTTTCCCTTTAGGTTTTACCCCAACAATGTTTTCATTAGTTTCGCTCACTCTCGAAATCAAGCATTTTACAGCAGGTTGGAGCAGCCTGTATCTCAGCACAGGAATAAGGTAGGGAAGAATTCTAAGGCTCATTTTGACTGCCTCCAGAAGTTAGATCAGATGGCAAATTGGATTTGGTGCTAGGTCTTTCCCTTTAGGTTTTACCCCAACAATGTTTTCATTAGTTTCGCTCACTCTCGAAATCAAGCATTTTACAGCAGGTTGGAGCAGCCTGTATCTCAGCACAGGAATAAGGTAGGGAAGAATTCTAAGGCTCATTTTGACTGCCTCCAGAAGTTAGATCAGATGGCAAATTGGATTTGGTGCTAGGTCTTTCCCTTTAGGTTTTACCCCAACAATGTTTTCATTAGTTTCGCTCACTCTTGAAATCAAGCATTTTACAGCAGGTTGGAGCAGCCTGTATCTCAGCACAGGAATAAGGTAGGGAAGAATTCTAAGGATCATTTTGACTGCCTCCAGAAGTTAGATCAGATGGCAAATTGGATTTGGTGCTAGGTCTTTCCCTTTAGGTTTTACCCCAACAATGTTTTCATTAGTTTCGCTCACTCTCGAAATCAAGCATTTTACAGCAGGTTGGAGCAGCCTGTATCTCAGCACAGGAATAAGGTAGGGAAGAATTCTAAGGCTCATTTTGACTGCCTCCAGAAGTTAGATCAGATGGCAAATTGGATTTGGTGCTAGGTCTTTCCCTTTAGGTTTTACCCCAACAATGTTTTCATTAGTTTCGCTCACTCTCGAAATCAAGCATTTTACAGCAGGTTGGAGCAGCCTGTATCTCAGCACAGGAATAAGGTAGGGAAGAATTCTAAGGCTCATTTTGACTGCCTCCAGAAGTTAGATCAGATGGCAAATTGGATTTGGTGCTAGGTCTTTCCCTTTAGGTTTTACCCCAACAATGTTTTCATTAGTTTCGCTCACTCTCGAAATCAAGCATTTTACAGCAGGTTGGAGCAGCCTGTATCTCAGCACAGGAATAAGGTAGGGAAGAATTCTAAGGATCATTTTGACTGCCTCCAGAAGTTAGATCAGATGGCAAATTGGATTTGGTGCTAGGTCTTTCCCTTTAGGTTTTACCCCAACAATGTTTTCATTAGTTTCGCTCACTCTCGAAATCAAGCATTTTACAGCAGGTTGGAGCAGCCTGTATCTCAGCACAGGAATAAGGTAGGGAAGAATTCTAAGGCTCATTTTGACTGCCTCCAGAAGTTAGATCAGATGGCAAATTGGATTTGGTGCTAGGTCTTTCCCTTTAGGTTTTACCCCAACAATGTTTTCATTAGTTTCGCTCACTCTCGAAATCAAGCATTTTACAGCAGGTTGGAGCAGCCTGTATCTCAGCACAGGAATAAGGTAGGGAAGAATTCTAAGGCTCATTTTGACTGCCTCCAGAAGTTAGATCAGATGGCAAATTGGATTTGGTGCTAGGTCTTTCCCTTTAGGTTTTACCCCAACAATGTTTTCATTAGTTTCGCTCACTCTCGAAATCAAGCATTTTACAGCAGGTTGGAGCAGCCTGTATCTCAGCACAGGAATAAGGTAGGGAAGAATTCTAAGGATCATTTTGACTGCCTCCAGAAGTTAGATCAGATGGCAAATTGGATTTGGTGCTAGGTCTTTCCCTTTAGGTTTTACCCCAACAATGTTTTCATTAGTTTCGCTCACTCTCGAAATCAAGCATTTTACAGCAGGTTGGAGCAGCCTGTATCTCAGCACAGGAATAAGGTAGGGAAGAATTCTAAGGATCATTTTGACTGCCTCCAGAAGTTAGATCAGATGGCAAATTGGATTTGGTGCTAGGTCTTTCCCTTTAGGTTTTACCCCAACAATGTTTTCATTAGTTTCGCTCACTCTCGAAATCAAGCATTTTACAGCAGGTTGGAGCAGCCTGTATCTCAGCACAGGAATAAGGTAGGGAAGAATTCTAAGGCTCATTTTGACTGCCTCCAGAAGTTAGATCAGATGGCAAATTGGATTTGGTGCTAGGTCTTTCCCTTTAGGTTTTACCCCAACAATGTTTTCATTAGTTTCGCTCACTCTCGAAATCAAGCATTTTACAGCAGGTTGGAGCAGCCTGTATCTCAGCACAGGAATAAGGTAGGGAAGAATTCTAAGGCTCATTTTGACTGCCTCCAGAAGTTAGATCAGATGGCAAATTGGATTTGGTGCTAGGTCTTTCCCTTTAGGTTTTACCCCAACAATGTTTTCATTAGTTTCGCTCACTCTCGAAATCAAGCATTTTACAGCAGGTTGGAGCAGCCTGTATCTCAGCACAGGAATAAGGTAGGGAAGAATTCTAAGGCTCATTTTGACTGCCTCCAGAAGTTAGATCAGATGGCAAATTGGATTTGGTGCTAGGTCTTTCCCTTTAGGTTTTTACCCCAACAATGTTTTCATTAGTTTCGCTCACTCTCGAAATCAAGCATTTTACAGCAGGTTGGAGCAGCCTGTATCTCAGCACAGGAATAAGGTAGGGAAGAATTCAAATGCTCATTTTGACTGCCTCCAGAAGTTAGATCAGATGGCAAATTGGATTTGGTGCTAGGTCTTTCCCTTTAGGTTTTACCCCAACAATGTTTTCATTAGTTTCGCTCACTCTCGAAATCAAGCATTTTACAGCAGGTTGGAGCAGCCTGTATCTCAGCACAGGAATAAGGTAGGGAAGAATTCTAAGGATCATTTTGACTGCCTCCAGAAGTTAGATCAGATGGCAAATTGGATTTGGTGCTAGGTCTTTCCATTTAGGTTTTACCCCAACAATGTTTTCATTAGTTTCGCTCACTCTCGAAATCAAGCATTTTACAGCAGGTTGGAGCAGCCTGTATCTCAGCACAGGAATAAGGTAGGGAAGAATTCTAAGGATCATTTTGACTGCCTCCAGAAGTTAGATCAGATGGCAAATTGGATTTGGTGCTAGGTCTTTCCCTTTAGGTTTTACCCCAACAATGTTTTCATTAGTTTTCGCTCACTCTCGAAATCAAGCATTTTACAGCAGGTTGGAGCAGCCTGTATCTCAGCACAGGAATAAGGTAGGGAAGAATTCAAATGCTCATTTTGACTGCCTCCAGAAGTTAGATCAGATGGCAAATTGGATTTGGTGCTAGGTCTTTCCCTTTAGGTTTTACCCCAACAATGTTTTCATTAGTTTCGCTCACTCTCGAAATCAAGCATTTTACAGCAGGTTGGAGCAGCCTGTATCTCAGCACAGGAATAAGGTAGGGAAGAATTCTAAGGCTCATTTTGACTGCCTCCAGAAGTTAGATCAGATGGCAAATTGGATTTGGTGCTAGGTCTTTCCCTTTAGGTTTTACCCCAACAATGTTTTCATTAGTTTCGCTCACTCTCGAAATCAAGCATTTTACAGCAGGTTGGAGCAGCCTGTATCTCAGCACAGGAATAAGGTAGGGAAGAATTCAAAGGCTCATTTTGACTGCCTCCAGAAGTTAGATCAGATGGCAAATTGGATTTGGTGCTAGGTCTTTCCCTTTAGGTTTTACCCCAACAATGTTTTCATTAGTTTCGCTCACTCTCGAAATCAAGCATTTTACAGCAGGTTGGAGCAGCCTGTATCTCAGCACAGGAATAAGGTAGGGAAGAATTCTAAGGATCATTTTGACTGCCTCCAGAAGTTAGATCAGATGGCAAATTGGATTTGGTGCTAGGTCTTTCCCTTTAGGTTTTACCCCAACAATGTTTTCATTAGTTTCGCTCACTCTCGAAATCAAGCATTTTACAGCAGGTTGGAGCAGCCTGTATCTCAGCACAGGAATAAGGTAGGGAAGAATTCAAATGCTCATTTTGACTGCCTCCAGAAGTTAGATCAGATGGCAAATTGGATTTGGTGCTAGGTCTTTCCCTTTAGGTTTTACCCCAACAATGTTTTCATTAGTTTCGCTCACTCTCGAAATCAAGCATTTTACAGCAGGTTGGAGCAGCCTGTATCTCAGCACAGGAATAAGGTAGGGAAGAATTCTAAGGCTCATTTTGACTGCCTCCAGAAGTTAGATCAGATGGCAAATTGGATTTGGTGCTAGGTCTTTCCCTTTAGGTTTTACCCCAACAATGTTTTCATTAGTTTCGCTCACTCTCGAAATCAAGCATTTTACAGCAGGTTGGAGCAGCCTGTATCTCAGCACAGGAATAAGGTAGGGAAGAATTCTAAGGCTCATTTTGACTGCCTCCAGAAGTTAGATCAGATGGCAAATTGGATTTGGTGCTAGGTCTTTCCCTTTAGGTTTTACCCCAACAATGTTTTCATTAGTTTCGCTCACTCTCGAAATCAAGCATTTTACAGCAGGTTGGAGCAGCCTGTATCTCAGCACAGGAATAAGGTAGGGAAGAATTCTAAGGCTCATTTTGACTGCCTCCAGAAGTTAGATCAGATGGCAAATTGGATTTGGTGCTAGGTCTTTCCCTTTAGGTTTTACCCCAACAATGTTTTCATTAGTTTCGCTCACTCTCGAAATCAAGCATTTTACAGCAGGTTGGAGCAGCCTGTATCTCAGCACAGGAATAAGGTAGGGAAGAATTCTAAGGCTCATTTTGACTGCCTCCAGAAGTTAGATCAGATGGCAAATTGGATTTGGTGCTAGGTCTTTCCCTTTAGGTTTTACCCCAACAATGTTTTCATTAGTTTCGCTCACTCTCGAAATCAAGCATTTTACAGCAGGTTGGAGCAGCCTGTATCTCAGCACAGGAATAAGGTAGGGAAGAATTCAAATGCTCATTTTGACTGCCTCCAGAAGTTAGATCAGATGGCAAATTGGATTTGGTGCTAGGTCTTTCCCTTTAGGTTTTACCCCAACAATGTTTTCATTAGTTTCGCTCACTCTCGAAATCAAGCATTTTACAGCAGGTTGGAGCAGCCTGTATCTCAGCACAGGAATAAGGTAGGGAAGAATTCAAATGCTCATTTTGACTGCCTCCAGAAGTTAGATCAGATGGCAAATTGGATTTGGTGCTAGGTCTTTCCCTTTAGGTTTTACCCCAACAATGTTTTCATTAGTTTCGCTCACTCTCGAAATCAAGCATTTTACAGCAGGTTGGAGCAGCCTGTATCTCAGCACAGGAATAAGGTAGGGAAGAATTCTAAGGATCATTTTGACTGCCTCCAGAAGTTAGATCAGATGGCAAATTGGATTTGGTGCTAGGTCTTTCCATTTAGGTTTTACCCCAACAATGTTTTCATTAGTTTCGCTCACTCTCGAAATCAAGCATTTTACAGCAGGTTGGAGCAGCCTGTATCTCAGCACAGGAATAAGGTAGGGAAGAATTCTAAGGATCATTTTGACTGCCTCCAGAAGTTAGATCAGATGGCAAATTGGATTTGGTGCTAGGTCTTTCCCTTTAGGTTTTACCCCAACAATGTTTTCATTAGTTTCGCTCACTCTCGAAATCAAGCATTTTACAGCAGGTTGGAGCAGCCTGTATCTCAGCACAGGAATAAGGTAGGGAAGAATTCTAAGGATCATTTTGACTGCCTCCAGAAGTTAGATCAGATGGCAAATTGGATTTGGTGCTAGGTCTTTCCCTTTAGGTTTTACCCCAACAATGTTTTCATTAGTTTCACTCACTCTCGAAATCAAGCATTTTACAGCAGGTTGGAGCAGCCTGTATCTCAGCACAGGAATAAGGTAGGGAAGAATTCTAAGGATCATTTTGACTGCCTCCAGAAGTTAGATCAGATGGCAAATTGGATTTGGTGCTAGGTCTTTCCCTTTAGGTTTTACCCCAACAATGTTTTCATTAGTTTCGCTCACTCTCGAAATCAAGCATTTTACAGCAGGTTGGAGCAGCCTGTATCTCAGCACAGGAATAAGGTAGGGAAGAATTCAAATGCTCATTTTGACTGCCTCCAGAAGTTAGATCAGATGGCAAATTGGATTTGGTGCTAGGTCTTTCCCTTTAGGTTTTACCCCAACAATGTTTTCATTAGTTTCGCTCACTCTCGAAATCAAGCATTTTACAGCAGGTTGGAGCAGCCTGTATCTCAGCACAGGAATAAGGTAGGGAAGAATTCTAAGGCTCATTTTGACTGCCTCCAGAAGTTAGATCAGATGGCAAATTGGATTTGGTGCTAGGTCTTTCCCTTTAGGTTTTACCCCAACAATGTTTTCATTAGTTTCGCTCACTCTCGAAATCAAGCATTTTACAGCAGGTTGGAGCAGCCTGTATCTCAGCACAGGAATAAGGTAGGGAAGAATTCTAAGGCTCATTTTGACTGCCTCCAGAAGTTAGATCAGATGGCAAATTGGATTTGGTGCTAGGTCTTTCCCTTTAGGTTTTACCCCAACAATGTTTTCATTAGTTTCGCTCACTCTCGAAATCAAGCATTTTACAGCAGGTTGGAGCAGCCTGTATCTCAGCACAGGAATAAGGTAGGGAAGAATTCTAAGGCTCATTTTGACTGCCTCCAGAAGTTAGATCAGATGGCAAATTGGATTTGGTGCTAGGTCTTTCCCTTTAGGTTTTACCCCAACAATGTTTTCATTAGTTTCGCTCACTCTCGAAATCAAGCATTTTACAGCAGGTTGGAGCAGCCTGTATCTCAGCACAGGAATAAGGTAGGGAAGAATTCTAAGGCTCATTTTGACTGCCTCCAGAAGTTAGATCAGATGGCAAATTGGATTTGGTGCTAGGTCTTTCCCTTTAGGTTTTACCCCAACAATGTTTTCATTAGTTTCGCTCACTCTCGAAATCAAGCATTTTACAGCAGGTTGGAGCAGCCTGTATCTCAGCACAGGAATAAGGTAGGGAAGAATTCAAATGCTCATTTTGACTGCCTCCAGAAGTTAGATCAGATGGCAAATTGGATTTGGTGCTAGGTCTTTCCCTTTAGGTTTTACCCCAACAATGTTTTCATTAGTTTCGCTCACTCTCGAAATCAAGCATTTTACAGCAGGTTGGAGCAGCCTGTATCTCAGCACAGGAATAAGGTAGGGAAGAATTCAAATGCTCATTTTGACTGCCTCCAGAAGTTAGATCAGATGGCAAATTGGATTTGGTGCTAGGTCTTTCCCTTTAGGTTTTACCCCAACAATGTTTTCATTAGTTTCGCTCACTCTCGAAATCAAGCATTTTACAGCAGGTTGGAGCAGCCTGTATCTCAGCACAGGAATAAGGTAGGGAAGAATTCTAAGGATCATTTTGACTGCCTCCAGAAGTTAGATCAGATGGCAAATTGGATTTGGTGCTAGGTCTTTCCCTTTAGGTTTTACCCCAACAATGTTTTCATTAGTTTCGCTCACTCTCGAAATCAAGCATTTTACAGCAGGTTGGAGCAGCCTGTATCTCAGCACAGGAATAAGGTAGGGAAGAATTCTAAGGATCATTTTGACTGCCTCCAGAAGTTAGATCAGATGGCAAATTGGATTTGGTGCTAGGTCTTTCCCTTTAGGTTTTACCCCAACAATGTTTTCATTAGTTTCGCTCACTCTCGAAATCAAGCATTTTACAGCAGGTTGGAGCAGCCTGTATCTCAGCACAGGAATAAGGTAGGGAAGAATTCAAATGCTCATTTTGACTGCCTCCAGAAGTTAGATCAGATGGCAAATTGGATTTGGTGCTAGGTCTTTCCCTTTAGGTTTTACCCCAACAATGTTTTCATTAGTTTCGCTCACTCTCGAAATCAAGCATTTTACAGCAGGTTGGAGCAGCCTGTATCTCAGCACAGGAATAAGGTAGGGAAGAATTCTAAGGC
Source organism: Melanerpes formicivorus (assembly GCF_026170545.1). Classification (NCBI taxonomy): domain Eukaryota; kingdom Metazoa; phylum Chordata; class Aves; order Piciformes; family Picidae; genus Melanerpes; species Melanerpes formicivorus. The sequence goes on along the minus strand of NW_027145150.1, from coordinate 19,238 downwards.
TCATTTTGACTGCCTCCAGAAGTTAGATCAGATGGCAAATTGGATTTGGTGCTAGGTCTTTCCCTTTAGGTTTTACCCCAACAATGTTTTCATTAGTTTCGCTCACTCTCGAAATCAAGCATTTTACAGCAGGTTGGAGCAGCCTGTATCTCAGCACAGGAATAAGGTAGGGAAGAATTCTAAGGCTCATTTTGACTGCCTCCAGAAGTTAGATCAGATGGCAAATTGGATTTGGTGCTAGGTCTTTCCCTTTAGGTTTTACCCCAACAATGTTTTCATTAGTTTCGCTCACTCTCGAAATCAAGCATTTTACAGCAGGTTGGAGCAGCCTGTATCTCAGCACAGGAATAAGGTAGGGAAGAATTCTAAGGCTCATTTTGACTGCCTCCAGAAGTTAGATCAGATGGCAAATTGGATTTGGTGCTAGGTCTTTCCCTTTAGGTTTTACCCCAACAATGTTTTCATTAGTTTCGCTCACTCTCGAAATCAAGCATTTTACAGCAGGTTGGAGCAGCCTGTATCTCAGCACAGGAATAAGGTAGGGAAGAATTCAAATGCTCATTTTGACTGCCTCCAGAAGTTAGATCAGATGGCAAATTGGATTTGGTGCTAGGTCTTTCCCTTTAGGTTTTACCCCAACAATGTTTTCATTAGTTTCGCTCACTCTCGAAATCAAGCATTTTACAGCAGGTTGGAGCAGCCTGTATCTCAGCACAGGAATAAGGTAGGGAAGAATTCAAATGCTCATTTTGACTGCCTCCAGAAGTTAGATCAGATGGCAAATTGGATTTGGTGCTAGGTCTTTCCCTTTAGGTTTTACCCCAACAATGTTTTCATTAGTTTCGCTCACTCTCGAAATCAAGCATTTTACAGCAGGTTGGAGCAGCCTGTATCTCAGCACAGGAATAAGGTAGGGAAGAATTCTAAGGCTCATTTTGACTGCCTCCAGAAGTTAGATCAGATGGCAAATTGGATTTGGTGCTAGGTCTTTCCCTTTAGGTTTTACCCCAACAATGTTTTCATTAGTTTCGCTCACTCTCGAAATCAAGCATTTTACAGCAGGTTGGAGCAGCCTGTATCTCAGCACAGGAATAAGGTAGGGAAGAATTCAAAGGCTCATTTTGACTGCCTCCAGAAGTTAGATCAGATGGCAAATTGGATTTGGTGCTAGGTCTTTCCCTTTAGGTTTTACCCCAACAATGTTTTCATTAGTTTCGCTCACTCTCGAAATCAAGCATTTTACAGCAGGTTGGAGCAGCCTGTATCTCAGCACAGGAATAAGGTAGGGAAGAATTCAAATGCTCATTTTGACTGCCTCCAGAAGTTAGATCAGATGGCAAATTGGATTTGGTGCTAGGTCTTTCCCTTTAGGTTTTACCCCAACAATGTTTTCATTAGTTTCGCTCACTCTCGAAATCAAGCATTTTACAGCAGGTTGGAGCAGCCTGTATCTCAGCACAGGAATAAGGTAGGGAAGAATTCTAAGGATCATTTTGACTGCCTCCAGAAGTTAGATCAGATGGCAAATTGGATTTGGTGCTAGGTCTTTCCCTTTAGGTTTTACCCCAACAATGTTTTCATTAGTTTCGCTCACTCTCGAAATCAAGCATTTTACAGCAGGTTGGAGCAGCCTGTATCTCAGCACAGGAATAAGGTAGGGAAGAATTCTAAGGATCATTTTGACTGCCTCCAGAAGTTAGATCAGATGGCAAATTGGATTTGGTGCTAGGTCTTTCCCTTTAGGTTTTACCCCAACAATGTTTTCATTAGTTTCACTCACTCTCGAAATCAAGCATTTTACAGCAGGTTGGAGCAGCCTGTATCTCAGCACAGGAATAAGGTAGGGAAGAATTCTAAGGATCATTTTGACTGCCTCCAGAAGTTAGATCAGATGGCAAATTGGATTTGGTGCTAGGTCTTTCCCTTTAGGTTTTACCCCAACAATGTTTTCATTAGTTTCGCTCACTCTCGAAATCAAGCATTTTACAGCAGGTTGGAGCAGCCTGTATCTCAGCACAGGAATAAGGTAGGGAAGAATTCAAATGCTCATTTTGACTGCCTCCAGAAGTTAGATCAGATGGCAAATTGGATTTGGTGCTAGGTCTTTCCCTTTAGGTTTTACCCCAACAATGTTTTCATTAGTTTCGCTCACTCTCGAAATCAAGCATTTTACAGCAGGTTGGAGCAGCCTGTATCTCAGCACAGGAATAAGGTAGGGAAGAATTCTAAGGCTCATTTTGACTGCCTCCAGAAGTTAGATCAGATGGCAAATTGGATTTGGTGCTAGGTCTTTCCCTTTAGGTTTTACCCCAACAATGTTTTCATTAGTTTCGCTCACTCTCGAAATCAAGCATTTTACAGCAGGTTGGAGCAGCCTGTATCTCAGCACAGGAATAAGGTAGGGAAGAATTCTAAGGCTCATTTTGACTGCCTCCAGAAGTTAGATCAGATGGCAAATTGGATTTGGTGCTAGGTCTTTCCCTTTAGGTTTTACCCCAACAATGTTTTCATTAGTTTCGCTCACTCTCGAAATCAAGCATTTTACAGCAGGTTGGAGCAGCCTGTATCTCAGCACAGGAATAAGGTAGGGAAGAATTCAAAGGCTCATTTTGACTGCCTCCAGAAGTTAGATCAGATGGCAAATTGGATTTGGTGCTAGGTCTTTCCCTTTAGGTTTTACCCCAACAATGTTTTCATTAGTTTCGCTCACTCTCGAAATCAAGCATTTTACAGCAGGTTGGAGCAGCCTGTATCTCAGCACAGGAATAAGGTAGGGAAGAATTCAAATGCTCATTTTGACTGCCTCCAGAAGTTAGATCAGATGGCAAATTGGATTTGGTGCTAGGTCTTTCCCTTTAGGTTTTACCCCAACAATGTTTTCATTAGTTTCGCTCACTCTCGAAATCAAGCATTTTACAGCAGGTTGGAGCAGCCTGTATCTCAGCACAGGAATAAGGTAGGGAAGAATTCTAAGGATCATTTTGACTGCCTCCAGAAGTTAGATCAGATGGCAAATTGGATTTGGTGCTAGGTCTTTCCATTTAGGTTTTACCCCAACAATGTTTTCATTAGTTTCGCTCACTCTCGAAATCAAGCATTTTACAGCAGGTTGGAGCAGCCTGTATCTCAGCACAGGAATAAGGTAGGGAAGAATTCTAAGGATCATTTTGACTGCCTCCAGAAGTTAGATCAGATGGCAAATTGGATTTGGTGCTAGGTCTTTCCCTTTAGGTTTTACCCCAACAATGTTTTCATTAGTTTCACTCACTCTTGAAATCAAGCATTTTACAGCAGGTTGGAGCAGCCTGTATCTCAGCACAGGAATAAGGTAGGGAAGAATTCTAAGGATCATTTTGACTGCCTCCAGAAGTTAGATCAGATGGCAAATTGGATTTGGTGCTAGGTCTTTCCCTTTAGGTTTTACCCCAACAATGTTTTCATTAGTTTCGCTCACTCTCGAAATCAAGCATTTTACAGCAGGTTGGAGCAGCCTGTATCTCAGCACAGGAATAAGGTAGGGAAGAATTCAAATGCTCATTTTGACTGCCTCCAGAAGTTAGATCAGATGGCAAATTGGATTTGGTGCTAGGTCTTTCCCTTTAGGTTTTACCCCAACAATGTTTTCATTAGTTTCGCTCACTCTCGAAATCAAGCATTTTACAGCAGGTTGGAGCAGCCTGTATCTCAGCACAGGAATAAGGTAGGGAAGAATTCTAAGGCTCATTTTGACTGCCTCCAGAAGTTAGATCAGATGGCAAATTGGATTTGGTGCTAGGTCTTTCCCTTTAGGTTTTACCCCAACAATGTTTTCATTAGTTTCGCTCACTCTCGAAATCAAGCATTTTACAGCAGGTTGGAGCAGCCTGTATCTCAGCACAGGAATAAGGTAGGGAAGAATTCTAAGGCTCATTTTGACTGCCTCCAGAAGTTAGATCAGATGGCAAATTGGATTTGGTGCTAGGTCTTTCCCTTTAGGTTTTACCCCAACAATGTTTTCATTAGTTTCGCTCACTCTCGAAATCAAGCATTTTACAGCAGGTTGGAGCAGCCTGTATCTCAGCACAGGAATAAGGTAGGGAAGAATTCTAAGGCTCATTTTGACTGCCTCCAGAAGTTAGATCAGATGGCAAATTGGATTTGGTGCTAGGTCTTTCCCTTTAGGTTTTACCCCAACAATGTTTTCATTAGTTTCGCTCACTCTCGAAATCAAGCATTTTACAGCAGGTTGGAGCAGCCTGTATCTCAGCACAGGAATAAGGTAGGGAAGAATTCTAAGGCTCATTTTGACTGCCTCCAGAAGTTAGATCAGATGGCAAATTGGATTTGGTGCTAGGTCTTTCCCTTTAGGTTTTACCCCAACAATGTTTTCATTAGTTTCGCTCACTCTCGAAATCAAGCATTTTACAGCAGGTTGGAGCAGCCTGTATCTCAGCACAGGAATAAGGTAGGGAAGAATTCAAATGCTCATTTTGACTGCCTCCAGAAGTTAGATCAGATGGCAAATTGGATTTGGTGCTAGGTCTTTCCCTTTAGGTTTTACCCCAACAATGTTTTCATTAGTTTCGCTCACTCTCGAAATCAAGCATTTTACAGCAGGTTGGAGCAGCCTGTATCTCAGCACAGGAATAAGGTAGGGAAGAATTCAAATGCTCATTTTGACTGCCTCCAGAAGTTAGATCAGATGGCAAATTGGATTTGGTGCTAGGTCTTTCCCTTTAGGTTTTACCCCAACAATGTTTTCATTAGTTTCGCTCACTCTCGAAATCAAGCATTTTACAGCAGGTTGGAGCAGCCTGTATCTCAGCACAGGAATAAGGTAGGGAAGAATTCTAAGGATCATTTTGACTGCCTCCAGAAGTTAGATCAGATGGCAAATTGGATTTGGTGCTAGGTCTTTCCCTTTAGGTTTTACCCCAACAATGTTTTCATTAGTTTCGCTCACTCTCGAAATCAAGCATTTTACAGCAGGTTGGAGCAGCCTGTATCTCAGCACAGGAATAAGGTAGGGAAGAATTCTAAGGCTCATTTTGACTGCCTCCAGAAGTTAGATCAGATGGCAAATTGGATTTGGTGCTAGGTCTTTCCCTTTAGGTTTTACCCCAACAATGTTTTCATTAGTTTCGCTCACTCTCGAAATCAAGCATTTTACAGCAGGTTGGAGCAGCCTGTATCTCAGCACAGGAATAAGGTAGGGAAGAATTCAAATGCTCATTTTGACTGCCTCCAGAAGTTAGATCAGATGGCAAATTGGATTTGGTGCTAGGTCTTTCCCTTTAGGTTTTACCCCAACAATGTTTTCATTAGTTTCGCTCACTCTCGAAATCAAGCATTTTACAGCAGGTTGGAGCAGCCTGTATCTCAGCACAGGAATAAGGTAGGGAAGAATTCTAAGGCTCATTTTGACTGCCTCCAGAAGTTAGATCAGATGGCAAAATTGGATTTGGTGCTAGGTCTTTCCCTTTAGGTTTTACCCCAACAATGTTTTCATTAGTTTCGCTCACTCTCGAAATCAAGCATTTTACAGCAGGTTGGAGCAGCCTGTATCTCAGCACAGGAATAAGGTAGGGAAGAATTCTAAGGATCATTTTGACTGCCTCCAGAAGTTAGATCAGATGGCAAATTGGATTTGGTGCTAGGTCTTTCCCTTTAGGTTTTACCCCAACAATGTTTTCATTAGTTTCGCTCACTCTCGAAATCAAGCATTTTACAGCAGGTTGGAGCAGCCTGTATCTCAGCACAGGAATAAGGTAGGGAAGAATTCAAATGCTCATTTTGACTGCCTCCAGAAGTTAGATCAGATGGCAAATTGGATTTGGTGCTAGGTCTTTCCCTTTAGGTTTTACCCCAACAATGTTTTCATTAGTTTCACTCACTCTCGAAATCAAGCATTTTACAGCAGGTTGGAGCAGCCTGTATCTCAGCACAGGAATAAGGTAGGGAAGAATTCTAAGGATCATTTTGACTGCCTCCAGAAGTTAGATCAGATGGCAAATTGGATTTGGTGCTAGGTCTTTCCCTTTAGGTTTTACCCCAACAATGTTTTCATTAGTTTCGCTCACTCTCGAAATCAAGCATTTTACAGCAGGTTGGAGCAGCCTGTATCTCAGCACAGGAATAAGGTAGGGAAGAATTCTAAGGATCATTTTGACTGCCTCCAGAAGTTAGATCAGATGGCAAATTGGATTTGGTGCTAGGTCTTTCCCTTTAGGTTTTACCCCAACAATGTTTTCATTAGTTTCGCTCACTCTCGAAATCAAGCATTTTACAGCAGGTTGGAGCAGCCTGTATCTCAGCACAGGAATAAGGTAGGTAAGAATTCAAATACTCATTTTGACTGCCTCCAGAAGTTAGATCAGATGGCAAATTGGATTTGGTGCTAGGTCTTTCCCTTTAGGTTTTACCCCAACAATGTTTTCATTAGTTTCGCTCACTCTCGAAATCAAGCATTTTACAGCAGGTTGGAGCAGCCTGTATCTCAGCACAGGAATAAGGTAGGGAAGAATTCTAAGGCTCATTTTGACTGCCTCCAGAAGTTAGATCAGATGGCAAATTGGATTTGGTGCTAGGTCTTTCCCTTTAGGTTTTACCCCAACAATGTTTTCATTAGTTTCGCTCACTCTCGAAATCAAGCATTTTACAGCAGGTTGGAGCAGCCTGTATCTCAGCACAGGAATAAGGTAGGGAAGAATTCTAAGGATCATTTTGACTGCCTCCAGAAGTTAGATCAGATGGCAAATTGGATTTGGTGCTAGGTCTTTCCCTTTAGGTTTTACCCCAACAATGTTTTCATTAGTTTCGCTCACTCTCGAAATCAAGCATTTTACAGCAGGTTGGAGCAGCCTGTATCTCAGCACAGGAATAAGGTAGGGAAGAATTCTAAGGCTCATTTTGACTGCCTCCAGAAGTTAGATCAGATGGCAAATTGGATTTGGTGCTAGGTCTTTCCCTTTAGGTTTTACCCCAACAATGTTTTCATTAGTTTCGCTCACTCTCGAAATCAAGCATTTTACAGCAGGTTGGAGCAGCCTGTATCTCAGCACAGGAATAAGGTAGGGAAGAATTCAAAGGCTCATTTTGACTGCCTCCAGAAGTTAGATCAGATGGCAAATTGGATTTGGTGCTAGGTCTTTCCCTTTCGGTTTTACCCCAACAATGTTTTCATTAGTTTCGCTCACTCTCGAAATCAAGCATTTTACAGCAGGTTGGAGCAGCCTGTATCTCAGCACAGGAATAAGGTAGGGAAGAATTCAAATGCTCATTTTGACTGCCTCCAGAAGTTAGATCAGATGGCAAATTGGATTTGGTGCTAGGTCTTTCCCTTTAGGTTTTACCCCAACAATGTTTTCATTAGTTTCGCTCACTCTCGAAATCAAGCATTTTACAGCAGGTTGGAGCAGCCTGTATCTCAGCACAGGAATAAGGTAGGGAAGAATTCTAAGGATCATTTTGACTGCCTCCAGAAGTTAGATCAGATGGCAAATTGGATTTGGTGCTAGGTCTTTCCCTTTAGGTTTTACCCCAACAATGTTTTCATTAGTTTCGCTCACTCTCGAAATCAAGCATTTTACAGCAGGTTGGAGCAGCCTGTATCTCAGCACAGGAATAAGGTAGGGAAGAATTCTAAGGATCATTTTGACTGCCTCCAGAAGTTAGATCAGATGGCAAATTGGATTTGGTGCTAGGTCTTTCCCTTTAGGTTTTACCCCAACAATGTTTTCATTAGTTTCACTCACTCTCGAAATCAAGCATTTTACAGCAGGTTGGAGCAGCCTGTATCTCAGCACAGGAATAAGGTAGGGAAGAATTCTAAGGATCATTTTGACTGCCTCCAGAAGTTAGATCAGATGGCAAATTGGATTTGGTGCTAGGTCTTTCCCTTTAGGTTTTACCCCAACAATGTTTTCATTAGTTTCGCTCACTCTCGAAATCAAGCATTTTACAGCAGGTTGGAGCAGCCTGTATCTCAGCACAGGAATAAGGTAGGTAAGAATTCAAATACTCATTTTGACTGCCTCCAGAAGTTAGATCAGATGGCAAATTGGATTTGGTGCTAGGTCTTTCCCTTTAGGTTTTACCCCAACAATGTTTTCATTAGTTTCGCTCACTCTCGAAATCAAGCATTTTACAGCAGGTTGGAGCAGCCTGTATCTCAGCACAGGAATAAGGTAGGGAAGAATTCTAAGGATCATTTTGACTGCCTCCAGAAGTTAGATCAGATGGCAAATTGGATTTGGTGCTAGGTCTTTCCCTTTAGGTTTTACCCCAACAATGTTTTCATTAGTTTCGCTCACTCTCGAAATCAAGCATTTTACAGCAGGTTGGAGCAGCCTGTATCTCAGCACAGGAATAAGGTAGGGAAGAATTCTAAGGATCATTTTGACTGCCTCCAGAAGTTAGATCAGATGGCAAATTGGATTTGGTGCTAGGTCTTTCCCTTTAGGTTTTACCCCAACAATGTTTTCATTAGTTTCGCTCACTCTCGAAATCAAGCATTTTACAGCAGGTTGGAGCAGCCTGTATCTCAGCACAGGAATAAGGTAGGGAAGAATTCTAAGGCTCATTTTGACTGCCTCCAGAAGTTAGATCAGATGGCAAATTGGATTTGGTGCTAGGTCTTTCCCTTTAGGTTTTACCCCAACAATGTTTTCATTAGTTTCGCTCACTCTCGAAATCAAGCATTTTACAGCAGGTTGGAGCAGCCTGTATCTCAGCACAGGAATAAGGTAGGGAAGAATTCAAAGGCTCATTTTGACTGCCTCCAGAAGTTAGATCAGATGGCAAATTGGATTTGGTGCTAGGTCTTTCCCTTTCGGTTTTACCCCAACAATGTTTTCATTAGTTTCGCTCACTCTCGAAATCAAGCATTTTACAGCAGGTTGGAGCAGCCTGTATCTCAGCACAGGAATAAGGTAGGGAAGAATTCAAATGCTCATTTTGACTGCCTCCAGAAGTTAGATCAGATGGCAAATTGGATTTGGTGCTAGGTCTTTCCCTTTAGGTTTTACCCCAACAATGTTTTCATTAGTTTCGCTCACTCTCGAAATCAAGCATTTTACAGCAGGTTGGAGCAGCCTGTATCTCAGCACAGGAATAAGGTAGGGAAGAATTCTAAGGATCATTTTGACTGCCTCCAGAAGTTAGATCAGATGGCAAATTGGATTTGGTGCTAGGTCTTTCCCTTTAGGTTTTACCCCAACAATGTTTTCATTAGTTTCGCTCACTCTCGAAATCAAGCATTTTACAGCAGGTTGGAGCAGCCTGTATCTCAGCACAGGAATAAGGTAGGGAAGAATTCTAAGGATCATTTTGACTGCCTCCAGAAGTTAGATCAGATGGCAAATTGGATTTGGTGCTAGGTCTTTCCCTTTAGGTTTTACCCCAACAATGTTTTCATTAGTTTCACTCACTCTCGAAATCAAGCATTTTACAGCAGGTTGGAGCAGCCTGTATCTCAGCACAGGAATAAGGTAGGGAAGAATTCTAAGGATCATTTTGACTGCCTCCAGAAGTTAGATCAGATGGCAAATTGGATTTGGTGCTAGGTCTTTCCCTTTAGGTTTTACCCCAACAATGTTTTCATTAGTTTCGCTCACTCTCGAAATCAAGCATTTTACAGCAGGTTGGAGCAGCCTGTATCTCAGCACAGGAATAAGGTAGGGAAGAATTCAAAGGCTCATTTTGACTGCCTCCAGAAGTTAGATCAGATGGCAAATTGGATTTGGTGCTAGGTCTTTCCCTTTAGGTTTTACCCCAACAATGTTTTCATTAGTTTCGCTCACTCTCGAAATCAAGCATTTTACAGCAGGTTGGAGCAGCCTGTATCTCAGCACAGGAATAAGGTAGGGAAGAATTCTAAGGCTCATTTTGACTGCCTCCAGAAGTTAGATCAGATGGCAAATTGGATTTGGTGCTAGGTCTTTCCCTTTAGGTTTTACCCCAACAATGTTTTCATTAGTTTCGCTCACTCTCGAAATCAAGCATTTTACAGCAGGTTGGAGCAGCCTGTATCTCAGCACAGGAATAAGGTAGGGAAGAATTCTAAGGATCATTTTGACTGCCTCCAGAAGTTAGATCAGATGGCAAATTGGATTTGGTGCTAGGTCTTTCCCTTTAGGTTTTACCCCAACAATGTTTTCATTAGTTTCGCTCACTCTCGAAATCAAGCATTTTACAGCAGGTTGGAGCAGCCTGTATCTCAGCACAGGAATAAGGTAGGGAAGAATTCTAAGGCTCATTTTGACTGCCTCCAGAAGTTAGATCAGATGGCAAATTGGATTTGGTGCTAGGTCTTTCCCTTTAGGTTTTACCCCAACAATGTTTTCATTAGTTTCGCTCACTCTCGAAATCAAGCATTTTACAGCAGGTTGGAGCAGCCTGTATCTCAGCACAGGAATAAGGTAGGGAAGAATTCTAAGGCTCATTTTGACTGCCTCCAGAAGTTAGATCAGATGGCAAATTGGATTTGGTGCTAGGTCTTTCCCTTTAGGTTTTACCCCAACAATGTTTTCATTAGTTTCGCTCACTCTCGAAATCAAGCATTTTACAGCAGGTTGGAGCAGCCTGTATCTCAGCACAGGAATAAGGTAGGGAAGAATTCAAAGGCTCATTTTGACTGCCTCCAGAAGTTAGATCAGATGGCAAATTGGATTTGGTGCTAGGTCTTTCCCTTTCGGTTTTACCCCAACAATGTTTTCATTAGTTTCGCTCACTCTCGAAATCAAGCATTTTACAGCAGGTTGGAGCAGCCTGTATCTCAGCACAGGAATAAGGTAGGGAAGAATTCAAATGCTCATTTTGACTGCCTCCAGAAGTTAGATCAGATGGCAAATTGGATTTGGTGCTAGGTCTTTCCCTTTAGGTTTTACCCCAACAATGTTTTCATTAGTTTCGCTCACTCTCGAAATCAAGCATTTTACAGCAGGTTGGAGCAGCCTGTATCTCAGCACAGGAATAAGGTAGGGAAGAATTCTAAGGATCATTTTGACTGCCTCCAGAAGTTAGATCAGATGGCAAATTGGATTTGGTGCTAGGTCTTTCCCTTTAGGTTTTACCCCAACAATGTTTTCATTAGTTTCGCTCACTCTCGAAATCAAGCATTTTACAGCAGGTTGGAGCAGCCTGTATCTCAGCACAGGAATAAGGTAGGGAAGAATTCTAAGGATCATTTTGACTGCCTCCAGAAGTTAGATCAGATGGCAAATTGGATTTGGTGCTAGGTCTTTCCCTTTAGGTTTTACCCCAACAATGTTTTCATTAGTTTCACTCACTCTCGAAATCAAGCATTTTACAGCAGGTTGGAGCAGCCTGTATCTCAGCACAGGAATAAGGTAGGGAAGAATTCTAAGGATCATTTTGACTGCCTCCAGAAGTTAGATCAGATGGCAAATTGGATTTGGTGCTAGGTCTTTCCCTTTAGGTTTTACCCCAACAATGTTTTCATTAGTTTCGCTCACTCTCGAAATCAAGCATTTTACAGCAGGTTGGAGCAGCCTGTATCTCAGCACAGGAATAAGGTAGGGAAGAATTCAAAGGCTCATTTTGACTGCCTCCAGAAGTTAGATCAGATGGCAAATTGGATTTGGTGCTAGGTCTTTCCCTTTAGGTTTTACCCCAACAATGTTTTCATTAGTTTCGCTCACTCTCGAAATCAAGCATTTTACAGCAGGTTGGAGCAGCCTGTATCTCAGCACAGGAATAAGGTAGGGAAGAATTCTAAGGATCATTTTGACTGCCTCCAGAAGTTAGATCAGATGGCAAATTGGATTTGGTGCTAGGTCTTTCCCTTTAGGTTTTACCCCAACAATGTTTTCATTAGTTTCGCTCACTCTCGAAATCAAGCATTTTACAGCAGGTTGGAGCAGCCTGTATCTCAGCACAGGAATAAGGTAGGGAAGAATTCTAAGGCTCATTTTGACTGCCTCCAGAAGTTAGATCAGATGGCAAATTGGATTTGGTGCTAGGTCTTTCCCTTTAGGTTTTACCCCAACAATGTTTTCATTAGTTTCGCTCACTCTCGAAATCAAGCATTTTACAGCAGGTTGGAGCAGCCTGTATCTCAGCACAGGAATAAGGTAGGGAAGAATTCTAAGGATCATTTTGACTGCCTCCAGAAGTTAGATCAGATGGCAAATTGGATTTGGTGCTAGGTCTTTCCCTTTAGGTTTTACCCCAACAATGTTTTCATTAGTTTCGCTCACTCTCGAAATCAAGCATTTTACAGCAGGTTGGAGCAGCCTGTATCTCAGCACAGGAATAAGGTAGGGAAGAATTCTAAGGCTCATTTTGACTGCCTCCAGAAGTTAGATCAGATGGCAAATTGGATTTGGTGCTAGGTCTTTCCCTTTCGGTTTTACCCCAACAATGTTTTCATTAGTTTCGCTCACTCTCGAAATCAAGCATTTTACAGCAGGTTGGAGCAGCCTGTATCTCAGCACAGGAATAAGGTAGGGAAGAATTCAAATGCTCATTTTGACTGCCTCCAGAAGTTAGATCAGATGGCAAATTGGATTTGGTGCTAGGTCTTTCCCTTTAGGTTTTACCCCAACAATGTTTTCATTAGTTTCGCTCACTCTCGAAATCAAGCATTTTACAGCAGGTTGGAGCAGCCTGTATCTCAGCACAGGAATAAGGTAGGGAAGAATTCTAAGGCTCATTTTGACTGCCTCCAGAAGTTAGATCAGATGGCAAATTGGATTTGGTGCTAGGTCTTTCCCTTTAGGTTTTACCCCAACAATGTTTTCATTAGTTTCGCTCACTCTCGAAATCAAGCATTTTACAGCAGGTTGGAGCAGCCTGTATCTCAGCACAGGAATAAGGTAGGGAAGAATTCTAAGGCTCATTTTGACTGCCTCCAGAAGTTAGATCAGATGGCAAATTGGATTTGGTGCTAGGTCTTTCCCTTTAGGTTTTACCCCAACAATGTTTTCATTAGTTTCACTCACTCTCGAAATCAAGCATTTTACAGCAGGTTGGAGCAGCCTGTATCTCAGCACAGGAATAAGGTAGGGAAGAATTCTAAGGATCATTTTGACTGCCTCCAGAAGTTAGATCAGATGGCAAATTGGATTTGGTGCTAGGTCTTTCCCTTTAGGTTTTACCCCAACAATGTTTTCATTAGTTTCGCTCACTCTCGAAATCAAGCATTTTACAGCAGGTTGGAGCAGCCTGTATCTCAGCACAGGAATAAGGTAGGGAAGAATTCAAATGCTCATTTTGACTGCCTCCAGAAGTTAGATCAGATGGCAAATTGGATTTGGTGCTAGGTCTTTCCCTTTAGGTTTTACCCCAACAATGTTTTCATTAGTTTCGCTCACTCTCGAAATCAAGCATTTTACAGCAGGTTGGAGCAGCCTGTATCTCAGCACAGGAATAAGGTAGGGAAGAATTCTAAGGATCATTTTGACTGCCTCCAGAAGTTAGATCAGATGGCAAATTGGATTTGGTGCTAGGTCTTTCCCTTTAGGTTTTACCCCAACAATGTTTTCATTAGTTTCGCTCACTCTCGAAATCAAGCATTTTACAGCAGGTTGGAGCAGCCTGTATCTCAGCACAGGAATAAGGTAGGGAAGAATTCTAAGGCTCATTTTGACTGCCTCCAGAAGTTAGATCAGATGGCAAATTGGATTTGGTGCTAGGTCTTTCCCTTTAGGTTTTACCCCAACAATGTTTTCATTAGTTTCGCTCACTCTCGAAATCAAGCATTTTACAGCAGGTTGGAGCAGCCTGTATCTCAGCACAGGAATAAGGTAGGGAAGAATTCAAATGCTCATTTTGACTGCCTCCAGAAGTTAGATCAGATGGCAAATTGGATTTGGTGCTAGGTCTTTCCCTTTAGGTTTTACCCCAACAATGTTTTCATTAGTTTCGCTCACTCTCGAAATCAAGCATTTTACAGCAGGTTGGAGCAGCCTGTATCTCAGCACAGGAATAAGGTAGGGAAGAATTCTAAGGCTCATTTTGACTGCCTCCAGAAGTTAGATCAGATGGCAAATTGGATTTGGTGCTAGGTCTTTCCCTTTAGGTTTTACCCCAACAATGTTTTCATTAGTTTCGCTCACTCTCGAAATCAAGCATTTTACAGCAGGTTGGAGCAGCCTGTATCTCAGCACAGGAATAAGGTAGGGAAGAATTCAAATACTCATTTTGACTGCCTCCAGAAGTTAGATCAGATGGCAAATTGGATTTGGTGCTAGGTCTTTCCCTTTAGGTTTTACCCCAACAATGTTTTCATTAGTTTCGCTCACTCTCGAAATCAAGCATTTTACAGCAGGTTGGAGCAGCCTGTATCTCAGCACAGGAATAAGGTAGGGAAGAATTCTAAGGCTCATTTTGACTGCCTCCAGAAGTTAGATCAGATGGCAAATTGGATTTGGTGCTAGGTCTTTCCCTTTAGGTTTTACCCCAACAATGTTTTCATTAGTTTCGCTCACTCTCGAAATCAAGCATTTTACAGCAGGTTGGAGCAGCCTGTATCTCAGCACAGGAATAAGGTAGGGAAGAATTCTAAGGCTCATTTTGACTGCCTCCAGAAGTTAGATCAGATGGCAAATTGGATTTGGTGCTAGGTCTTTCCCTTTAGGTTTTACCCCAACAATGTTTTCATTAGTTTCGCTCACTCTCGAAATCAAGCATTTTACAGCAGGTTGGAGCAGCCTGTATCTCAGCACAGGAATAAGGTAGGGAAGAATTCTAAGGATCATTTTGACTGCCTCCAGAAGTTAGATCAGATGGCAAATTGGATTTGGTGCTAGGTCTTTCCCTTTAGGTTTTACCCCAACAATGTTTTCATTAGTTTCGCTCACTCTCGAAATCAAGCATTTTACAGCAGGTTGGAGCAGCCTGTATCTCAGCACAGGAATAAGGTAGGGAAGAATTCTAAGGCTCATTTTGACTGCCTCCAGAAGTTAGATCAGATGGCAAATTGGATTTGGTGCTAGGTCTTTCCCTTTAGGTTTTACCCCAACAATGTTTTCATTAGTTTTGCTCACTCTCGAAATCAAGCATTTTACAGCAGGTTGGAGCAGCCTGTATCTCAGCACAGGAATAAGGTAGGGAAGAATTCTAAGGATCATTTTGACTGCCTCCAGAAGTTAGATCAGATGGCAAATTGGATTTGGTGCTAGGTCTTTCCCTTTAGGTTTTACCCCCAACAATGTTTTCATTAGTTTCGCTCACTCTCGAAATCAAGCATTTTACAGCAGGTTGGAGCAGCCTGTATCTCAGCACAGGAATAAGGTAGGGAAGAATTCCTAGGATCATTTTGACTGCCTCCAGAAGTTAGATCAGATGGCAAATTGGATTTGGTGCTAGGTCTTTCCCTTTAGGTTTTACCCCAACAATGTTTTCATTAGTTTCGCTCACTCTCGAAATCAAGCATTTTACAGCAGGTTGGAGCAGCCTGTATCTCAGCACAGGAATAAGGTAGGGAAGAATTCTAAGGCTCATTTTGACTGCCTCCAGAAGTTAGATCAGATGGCAAATTGGATTTGGTGCTAGGTCTTTCCCTTTAGGTTTTACCCCAACAATGTTTTCATTAGTTTCGCTCACTCTCGAAATCAAGCATTTTACAGCAGGTTGGAGCAGCCTGTATCTCAGCACAGGAATAAGGTAGGGAAGAATTCTAAGGATCATTTTGACTGCCTCCAGAAGTTAGATCAGATGGCAAATTGGATTTGGTGCTAGGTCTTTCCCTTTAGGTTTTACCCCAACAATGTTTTCATTAGTTTCGCTCACTCTCGAAATCAAGCATTTTACAGCAGGTTGGAGCAGCCTGTATCTCAGCACAGGAATAAGGTAGGGAAGAATTCTAAGGCTCATTTTGACTGCCTCCAGAAGTTAGATCAGATGGCAAATTGGATTTGGTGCTAGGTCTTTCCCTTTAGGTTTTACCCCAACAATGTTTTCATTAGTTTCGCTCACTCTCGAAATCAAGCATTTTACAGCAGGTTGGAGCAGCCTGTATCTCAGCACGGGAATAAGGTAGGGAAGAATTCTAAGGATCATTTTGACTGCCTCCAGAAGTTAGATCAGATGGCAAATTGGATTTGGTGCTAGGTCTTTCCCTTTAGGTTTTACCCCAACAATGTTTTCATTAGTTTCGCTCACTCTCGAAATCAAGCATTTTACAGCAGGTTGGAGCAGCCTGTATCTCAGCACAGGAATAAGGTAGGGAAGAATTCAAATGCTCATTTTGACTGCCTCCAGAAGTTAGATCAGATGGCAAATTGGATTTGGTGCTAGGTCTTTCCCTTTAGGTTTTACCCCAACAATGTT
The DNA here is from genome assembly GCF_026170545.1 of Melanerpes formicivorus. Lineage (NCBI taxonomy): Eukaryota > Metazoa > Chordata > Aves > Piciformes > Picidae > Melanerpes > Melanerpes formicivorus. The sequence continues at coordinate 2,966 of NW_027145150.1, read as the reverse complement.
TTCATTAGTTTCGCTCACTCTCGAAATCAAGCATTTTACAGCAGGTTGGAGCAGCCTGTATCTCAGCACAGGAATAAGGTAGGGAAGAATTCTAAGGCTCATTTTGACTGCCTCCAGAAGTTAGATCAGATGGCAAATTGGATTTGGTGCTAGGTCTTTCCCTTTAGGTTTTACCCCAACAATGTTTTCATTAGTTTCGCTCACTCTCGAAATCAAGCATTTTACAGCAGGTTGGAGCAGCCTGTATCTCAGCACAGGAATAAGGTAGGGAAGAATTCTAAGGCTCATTTTGACTGCCTCCAGAAGTTAGATCAGATGGCAAATTGGATTTGGTGCTAGGTCTTTCCCTTTAGGTTTTACCCCAACAATGTTTTCATTAGTTTTGCTCACTCTCGAAATCAAGCATTTTACAGCAGGTTGGAGCAGCCTGTATCTCAGCACAGGAATAAGGTAGGGAAGAATTCTAAGGATCATTTTGACTGCCTCCAGAAGTTAGATCAGATGGCAAATTGGATTTGGTGCTAGGTCTTTCCCTTTAGGTTTTACCCCAACAATGTTTTCATTAGTTTCGCTCACTCTCGAAATCAAGCATTTTACAGCAGGTTGGAGCAGCCTGTATCTCAGCACAGGAATAAGGTAGGGAAGAATTCTAAGGCTCATTTTGACTGCCTCCAGAAGTTAGATCAGATGGCAAATTGGATTTGGTGCTAGGTCTTTCCCTTTAGGTTTTACCCCAACAATGTTTTCATTAGTTTCGCTCACTCTCGAAATCAAGCATTTTACAGCAGGTTGGAGCAGCCTGTATCTCAGCACAGGAATAAGGTAGGGAAGAATTCTAAGGATCATTTTGACTGCCTCCAGAAGTTAGATCAGATGGCAAATTGGATTTGGTGCTAGGTCTTTCCCTTTAGGTTTTACCCCAACAATGTTTTCATTAGTTTCGCTCACTCTCGAAATCAAGCATTTTACAGCAGGTTGGAGCAGCCTGTATCTCAGCACAGGAATAAGGTAGGGAAGAATTCTAAGGATCATTTTGACTGCCTCCAGAAGTTAGATCAGATGGCAAATTGGATTTGGTGCTAGGTCTTTCCCTTTAGGTTTTACCCCAACAATGTTTTCATTAGTTTCGCTCACTCTCGAAATCAAGCATTTTACAGCAGGTTGGAGCAGCCTGTATCTCAGCACAGGAATAAGGTAGGGAAGAATTCTAAGGCTCATTTTGACTGCCTCCAGAAGTTAGATCAGATGGCAAATTGGATTTGGTGCTAGGTCTTTCCCTTTAGGTTTTACCCCAACAATGTTTTCATTAGTTTCGCTCACTCTCGAAATCAAGCATTTTACAGCAGGTTGGAGCAGCCTGTATCTCAGCACAGGAATAAGGTAGGGAAGAATTCTAAGGCTCATTTTGACTGCCTCCAGAAGTTAGATCAGATGGCAAATTGGATTTGGTGCTAGGTCTTTCCCTTTAGGTTTTACCCCAACAATGTTTTCATTAGTTTCGCTCACTCTCGAAATCAAGCATTTTACAGCAGGTTGGAGCAGCCTGTATCTCAGCACAGGAATAAGGTAGGGAAGAATTCTAAGGCTCATTTTGACTGCCTCCAGAAGTTAGATCAGATGGCAAATTGGATTTGGTGCTAGGTCTTTCCCTTTAGGTTTTACCCCAACAATGTTTTCATTAGTTTCGCTCACTCTCGAAATCAAGCATTTTACAGCAGATTGGAGCAGCCTGTATCTCAGCACAGGAATAAGGTAGGGAAGAATTCTGAGGCTCATTTTGACTGCCTCCAGAAGTTAGATCAGATGGCAAATTGGATTTGGTGCTAGGTCTTTCCCTTTAGGTTTTACCCCAACAATGTTTTCATTAGTTTCGCTCACTCTCGAAATCAAGCATTTTACAGCAGGTTGGAGCAGCCTGTATCTCAGCACAGGAATAAGGTAGGGAAGAATTCTAAGGCTCATTTTGACTGCCTCCAGAAGTTAGATCAGATGGCAAATTGGATTTGGTGCTAGGTCTTTCCCTTTAGGTTTTACCCCAACAATGTTTTCATTAGTTTCGCTCACTCTCGAAATCAAGCATTTTACAGCAGGTTGGAGCAGCCTGTATCTCAGCACAGGAATAAGGTAGGGAAGAATTCTAAGGCTCATTTTGACTGCCTCCAGAAGTTAGATCAGATGGCAAATTGGATTTGGTGCTAGGTCTTTCCCTTTAGGTTTTACCCCAACAATGTTTTCATTAGTTTCGCTCACTCTCGAAATCAAGCATTTTACAGCAGGTTGGAGCAGCCTGTATCTCAGCACAGGAATAAGGTAGGGAAGAATTCTAAGGCTCATTTTGACTGCCTCCAGAAGTTAGATCAGATGGCAAATTGGATTTGGTGCTAGGTCTTTCCCTTTAGGTTTTACCCCAACAATGTTTTCATTAGTTTCGCTCACTCTCGAAATCAAGCATTTTACAGCAGGTTGGAGCAGCCTGTATCTCAGCACAGGAATAAGGTAGGGAAGAATTCTAAGGCTCATTTTGACTGCCTCCAGAAGTTAGATCAGATGGCAAATTGGATTTGGTGCTAGGTCTTTCCCTTTAGGTTTTACCCCAACAATGTTTTCATTAGTTTCGCTCACTCTCGAAATCAAGCATTTTACAGCAGGTTGGAGCAGCCTGTATCTCAGCACAGGAATAAGGTAGGGAAGAATTCTAAGGCTCATTTTGACTGCCTCCAGAAGTTAGATCAGATGGCAAATTGGATTTGGTGCTAGGTCTTTCCCTTTAGGTTTTACCCCAACAATGTTTTCATTAGTTTCGCTCACTCTCGAAATCAAGCATTTTACAGCAGGTTGGAGCAGCCTGTATCTCAGCACAGGAATAAGGTAGGGAAGAATTCTAAGGATCATTTTGACTGCCTCCAGAAGTTAGATCAGATGGCAAATTGGATTTGGTGCTAGGTCTTTCCCTTTAGGTTTTACCC
>NW_027145149.1:0-27205 GCF_026170545.1 Melanerpes formicivorus | reverse complement strand
AATCACCAAGGCAGTTTTCCTGATATCCCTACAGGGTATCTCAGCCCTTAAAGCCTCATGCTCACTTCATTAGCTCTGCAATGACTGCTGCACATCACTGAAGCTACCGAGGCTTTTTGTTAATACAAATTATACTGTGATTATATAGTAGCTTAAAAAGCAGTAACTTTAGAAGCCTTCTCAATATTCCTACCATACCAAAATAAAATCTATGCTATTTTGAATTCCCAGAAATACAATCTTTTCTTGGAAGTAAACTCGTGGTGCATAATTGCTTGCTCCTCCCCACCGGATAGTGTACTCCCACCTCTGATTCACATTTATGTTGTGAGTGGCTTTTAATGACAGGACAGGGGAACATATTGTGGTTTCACACATACACAGATTTTACGGTCACTTATTCCTAACTAGGAGATAGAGAGACATAGCAGAGAAGGGTTCTTGCTTGCTTTCTTCCAAGGTACTTCACCTCTGAGAGCAGGAGGTGGTTACCTGTCTTGAAAAGTAATATCATGGAGCCAGTTTTATATCAAGAAGGAGAAAGATAAAGCAACTAATCCCAGGGGCAGGATGACAGGAAATTGTTTTAGGAGACTTCATTTCAGCCCTGATGCCTGTGATCGGGGGTAACTGAACACTTGGTTCATTGCCTCACCACAGCAGTTCATCAAATTACTTCTCTTACACTTCTCAATGGGCCTGAATGCGATGATGTCACCTCACTTATGGCCATGTGCGTGTGTACAATCAACAAACTGGTTTATTAAAGCAAGTGAACCTGCATGTTTCTGAGAGCAGGGAAGGGGAGTGTTCCCACAGAGCTGTTGGAGTAGGTCCAGAGGAGGCCCACAAAGATGACCCAAGGGCTGGAACACCTTTGCTATAAGGACAGTCTGAGGGAGCTGGGGGTGTTCAGCCTAGAGAATACCTTAGAACTGCCTTCCAATACCTGAAGGGATCCTGCAGGAAGCCTGGAGAGGAACTTTTCATAAAGGTGTCTAGAGACAGGACAAGGGGAATGGTTTTCATCTGAGGGAGAGCAGGTTTAGACTGGAGCTTAGGCAGAAGTTCTTTAGTACGAGGTTGGGCAGACTCTGGAATAGGCTGCCTAGGGAGGTTGTGGATGCCTTTTCCCCAAGGGTGTTCAAGGCTGGGTTGGATGAGGCCTTGAACAGCCAAGGTTGGGAGGTTTTGTGCATGATCTCTAAGGTCCTTTCCAGCCTAAGTCATTCTATGATTCTGTTACACCATGAAAGGTAGTGACTGAAATGTATCATCTACTGTCTATCAAGATGTAAGGGCTGCTGTTTTGTATAGAATTTTTGCAAACATAATGGCTTGATGTGGCAAGTTCTGCTCTCTGTAATTGCATCAGCTCATTTCAGCCAGGTGCTGAGTAATACTGAAACAAAGTCATAAAGTAATGGTCTATGACATGCTATCAAAACTACAGAGCAGATAATCAATGAACAAGACAAGAAACCTGGAATTCCCAAATACTAATGCCATTTGATTCCCACTCCCCTTAGCAGGTCTTTAAAAGAGCTCTACATAATTTGGGTAATGATGCTTTCACCTGATTTGCAAAGGAGTTGGAGTAAACTCTGACTTGTGCAAAGGTGATTGAGACCTATGGAGACAACCCAGAGCGTCCGGGGTAGCTGTACAAAACATCCAGACTTGGACACTCATCTTGTGTATTTTCATTTTCCAACCGGGCAGAGATGTTCAACCTTTCTGATGTTCATTAGAAGCAATAAAAGACTTAGTGGGCTTAAAGTAAATGACTATGGTGTATATTCAAGTGCTTTATGAGTTAAAGCTCATTGACTAAACTTCAGCCTTATAACGTGCCTCACTTCACACAGCCAAATTTGAAAAGATTGGTCTCAATTTATTTTGGAGTCACTTATGTCTCTTCTTTCCATGACCTCCTTGACATGACTACTTTACAGGAATTTGCCTCAAAAAACAACCCAAAAAAAGGCAATGAAAAGCGTATTTCTGAAGTAAACATCACCTAATTTGGTGCTGCTTTTGATTGGCATCTCAGATTTTCTTTTTTCTTTTCTTCCTTTTTTTTTGTTGTTTGTTTTGTTGTTGTTTTTTTTCACTAGGATATTAGTAGCTCCTTTACAAGCTGCAAAAATAAACAAGAAAAAGTAAATGCAAGCCTTTGTTTGGGAAATTTTCCTTTCTTTTTTCTTTGGGTTTCCATTCAAATGGCCGTCTGGGGTGAATCAAGGCTGATCCTGGTGCAAAAGTATTCTCCAAGAGATAGCCAAGCTGCTTGAACAAATGGTTCGTGTTAGCTCGAGAAAGACACTGAATCTAAACCATGTGCTTCTGGGGCTTGTGGTTTCAAATTGAACCACAAACACTCAGGCAAGCTGTCAGTCTCTATTCACAATTTCAACCAACCTTGCAGGGAAAAAGGGGGGTCTTTGCCCACCAATCATGTTTTTAACCCTTATGTGATTAGTGGGGTGGCTTTAAGGCTCTGCATTAGAGAGTCATGCTCTTTCTTAGAAGGAGTAAGTAGACTGATGGCCTGGAAAAGAAAGAAAGACAAACACTGGGTGCAATGGGGATGAAAATGAAGATGTTTAGAATTCTACAAGGTAGGGCTCGAAAGGATCTCAAGAAATCATTCAGTCCAAAAACTTTCCAAGAAGCAAGATCATACAAGACTGAGCCAACCCTGGCAGGTGTCTAACTCATTCCACGGGAGCCCTCCCTGAGCAGCTTTGAACAGCACTTTTACAGTAAAGCTAATTTACAAAATGCTAGATTTTTGCCATTCTCAGAAAGCAGCTGTGAAAATGCTGTTGTAGCAGAAAGTCACCTGTGAGAGCAAGCCTGGGACACTTTGCATCAGAGGAATGTGCTGCTACCACCTGAGTTAAGGAAATAACTACTGTGGCTTTGGGTTGTGCTCACTGCTCTGGACCAGAACATTGACGTATGGGGATTCGAAGCACATGTCCTGTTTGCTCCCACTTACATTTGTTGATATAGAACACATAACACTGAGTTTAGAGGGTGTCACAACCTTTATTCCTTCCATTCCCATTGCTTTGTCAAAACCAGAGTTCCAGCTAACACAGTAGGCACAATCCCAGCCTTTGAGACAGCTAAGGCCAAAAGTCCAAGGAGACATCGAAGAGAAGATGCCTGTGTATGTTAGAGGACATGATGTGAGACAGCTATTTGCAGGTTCCTCCTGTTTTTTTTCCAGCATGTAGGTGACTTACGTGCAAGGAAAGAACTGCTTGTTCAGGAACTGAAGCTGCTGGGGAAAACACATGGGGACAAGCTGCATTTATGTTCCAGGAATCATGCTGGGTAAAACCCTGCTGCAGAGAGTTCAGACACACCTGGTTGCAAGCCCAAAATGGAAATGTGCAAAGGTTGAATATTTTGGGAGGACATGTTCTATAACAGCATTGTTTGGGGGAGCTGAGGAAAAAAATCCTTGCTGTAATGCCTTCATAAATCAGTATCTCCCACTTCAGCACTCTTGAAATACCATAGCAATGTTTGTCTCCTAAAGTGCTGGATCATATTTGGGACTGCTTAGAGGTTTGAGGGCTAAAGAAAAAAGAGGTAAGAGCTAGAATTTGCAACTTTGAATCTCGTTAGTGGTTTATGTGTTAAAATGAGTTGAAATCTCCTTCCTCTTCACCCCTTATTCCCCTACCAACACAATGAGATAGCGTGCTTGAGATCTTCCCAGGAAACCTACCCACATTGTAAGTAATCAGTTTGTAAGCAAAATCTCATGGTTTCCTCTCCATTTAGAATGAAAAAAAGAAAATTTTTATTTGGAAAGAAATCTCAACACAAATTTTATCCAGTTTCACTGCCATGCAACAAGACTGATTTCAGCAGCTGAAGGATTTACCCTAGTATTGAATGGAAGAAATAATGTCAGTGTAAGCTGATAGTTCTAAGTATTAAAGAAGGAGGTGGTGAAGATATTAGGCTTGCTCCTATGTTGTAAGAAACTTAAGCAATTGAGCCTATTGAGGGCAAGCAGAATTGGGTATACTGGGCAGACAAATATGTTTGGAAGAAACCAAGATTGCTGGTTTGCCAACCGGTCTGCTTACTGGACAATGTTGCCCTTGTTGAAGAGGTTACTCCCATTATTACTTTTTCACTGAGACACCATTAATGACAATCTTAAGGAACTGTTCTTTATTGTTCATTATTGCTACAGAGGAGAATGGGAACTGCTTTTGCGTGGGACAGTTGAGGAACATTGGTCTCTTCTCATGACACATCATTCATCTGATGTCCCACTGATAATTGATGCTGAGGTCAGGGCTTCAACCATTTGGTTTGTCTCCTATTCCTCCATTTCCACTGCCTTCACTTCTAGTATGGAGAACTTTGGTGAATCCCAACTCAACTTTTTGTGACCAAATATAGTTCTGGATGAAGATGGCTGCAGTCCAGAGCTACCTCAGACTGACACTGCTATAAATGAGTGCTATAACTCTTTTAAAAACTACCCTTTCCAACATTGCATGAAGGTTACATGATCCCCTACTTAATATGCACATGAACTGGGATGCCACAAACTTCCCTGGGGTTTCCTGAGGGCTGAAGTTAGGCAGACTGTTAAAACTTTTGTTTCACATACACTTTTTATTCCCTCTTCTCCATCTTTTCCCATTTGCCAAAACCTCCTGAAGAGAAAATAGAGATTATTTTACTTTTCACCTTAAAGGGCTCCTTGTGTGCATTTGCCTTATTTAATAACTGCCAGAATATCTAATATTCCATGGACAGCACTGATGAAAATGAAGCATAACATTGGTCTAATGAGCAAGTTTCATGTGTAGCATTGTCCCTAATTTGGTCTCCAGCCAATGAAAATTCTGTACCATGCATCTGTTGGCTATAGATGAATCTTTGCATTTAAAAGGGGCTTAGAAAAGACAGAGCTGCTCCTTCTTTTTTTTTTTGTCACTATCATTTTGAGCATAACCATAACCCATTCATTTATGCTTCACTGAGTTTTTTGTCAGCCAAACTCCAGTTGTCTTTCATCTGCCCCTGTGCAGGGCTGAGTCTTCTTCCTCTCCTTGATGCTGTTATTTTTGCCAGTCATGCACAGAGAAACTAGCACATGGGGTACGGGAGAGCTAAGTTCAGCAGCAGATACTACTACTGATCACAATAGCCTCTATCCTTTGTCAGTTCAAAAATGGTGAAGGGAAATGTAGTTGTCACTATCTGCAATAAGCCTGGTCATTCTAAGAAGGAAATATGGAACTTCAATATGGAGCTTCAGTGTCTTCAAAGCAGCCAGTCAAAGATCCAAAATGCCTCTGTGCATCTGGCTGAAATGCACTCTGCAGACTGATGCATCATTAAGTTCTCCATTAGTGATTTAAAGGGGAAAAGGCCTTTTGCTGGATTTCCACAGAAGGTTCATTTTCCCTTTTCTGGCAGATCCGTAAGGCTCTTAATGGCAGATGGAAGGAAACGGTGCTACCTTTTTACACAGACTTTGCTGTAGTTAGACCACTAATGTGAGGACCACCATATTCTTATGTTTTACCTATAAGAAATTAAACACCAGCCATTAATATGTTACCTACTGACGGCAGCTCAATCCCTTTCCTGTAGGCTTGCCAGTTGTTAACTAGGAGGTTCCATTCCCTGACTTCAGACAGGGATTTCTTCCTCCATGGTAAAACATCGCCTACCTGAGGCACCAGGATCCTGTTCAGCATTTCGGTCCAGAAACAGCAAACACAATCTAGCTGTGGCAAGCAGGGGGAAAACTGGAATGCCAAGGGCAGGCTGGGAATCCAAACCACGATCCGCTGGAAACAAGGCTGGTTCCTGGAGGAGCCAAGAATTTCCACCCTGTTTGTTTGAAAAGATTTCACTTGTCTGTGCATATGGACAGGCTTGAATATAGAGCTCCAGTCCTCCTAAGAGCCTTGCTGCAAATCATGTTAAACTTCATGCTGCCTATGGATCATGAGTTTAAAATAGTTCTTATCCAAGTCCATCGCTGGTACTACAGGGAGCTGGATTGTTTTCAGGCCTTAAGAAGTAATTTCTGGTAATTAGGTTTGCAATTCTGTTCTGAGATGGGGATACCAAAAAGCTTGGAGAAGTTGGAACAATGATTATGTTATACTAGATGAGAAGGCATCTCCAGATCTTTTCAACAGTCCTCTGCATTTAAAAGTGTTTTAATTTGCTGTCATTTGTCTTTACCTTATTCTTCAGTGCCTCTTAGGCAGCCAGAAACCTTGTATCTCAAACAAGTGATTCAAAAGGCTCTGAGATGGGAGAAGAAAAGAAGAAAACAAAACACCTAAGTTTAGTTTAGGTACCCTTAGTCCCTCTGCAGCTTTCCTGTAGGATCCCCTCAGGTACTGGAAGGAAGCTATAAGATCCCCCAGGAGTCTTCTCTTCTCCAGGCTAAACAACCCCAGCTCACTCAGCCTATCCTCATAGCAGAGGTGCTCCACCCCTTGCATCGTCCTTGTGGCCCTTCTCTGGACTCGCTCCAACAGCTCTGTGTCCTTATGATGGGGACACCAGAACTGGATGCAGTATTTAAGGCAGGGTCTCAAACCCTTATTTCCTTAGGATGAATCTTTCTCTTTCTTTGCACAGCTGCCTGTTTTGTGCCTGATGGTGTACTTTGATTAGAAATTATTTTGGACTGACATCCCCTCTCTATGTGAACAGACAGATACACAAATCTCTCTCTCCATGCTCCCTATTTTTATGTGCACTGCCAGTAGTCCTTCAGTTTTGATTAAGCTTGTAAATGCAGCCCTGTTCTCCTAAAAATTACATCCTGAATGCAGCTAATCTCCCAACTGAACTGAGCTCACCTCCACATTCAACATGGAGATGACAAAACCATCAAGCAACAGAAGATATTCACAGCTTTGCAGGTCGGCTTCTCAAGTGATGTGCTGGAGGAGATCTCAGAATTTCAAATGGGTACCTCTGGTGTATTGTTTGGCAATGGCAGAATTAACCTCTTTAATCCGGGTAAGAAATGAAGATCCAAACCAAGAATGATCCAAAGTGGATTTTAGGAGGCAAAACTGAAAGTCACTGTGCAGCGTGGAAAAAAGAAATTACATTTAAGTACTCTACCTGGAGACTTCTATTTTTTTTTTTCCATTATGAAACTGTTTAAGTTTACTTAACTTTTTTTTTTTTTTTAATTATTATTCTTCTTTTATTTTTTTTTTTTTTTTAACTGCAGCCATGGGAAGCATTTTAGGACATTTTGTACACCTGCTAGCTCCATTTCATTTGTTTAAACACATTTTATAACTGCAGTTTATATATTTTTCCAAGAAAATAAAAATGCTAAAAATATAATGTGGTGTTTGGGAGAATGTAGATGGGGGATTGGAAGGAACCAGAGGGCCTCATCTTGGCATGGGTTCCACTTTATGCCAACTGCAGCACATTCATCATTAGCATAGTGGATGGGCATTACCTCTGTACACTCATTCTCACTCACACACACGTTTCCCCTTTGCACCAAAGAGCAAAATCCTATATGGGACACAATAGACCCATTGGGCATGGGTGCTGCTTTATTGCTAATTACAGTGTTTGCTTCACCAAGGTGTTACTGCTATTAGCCTTGAAGCAATTTTCTGCTCCATTGGTAGGATATGCCTCAGCCCTTTTGGTGCAGTCATTGTTTTGGAGTATTGCCAGCAAGAAAGGATTTCTGCACATTAAATGTTGTGGCATTCACCCCATGGAAAAGGCTTTATGGGGAGACCTAACTGCAGCTCAGAGAAGATCTTGAGATTGCTTTTTAATAAAGAGGCTGTGATATTGCTGTCCTTTAAATGTATTCATTTTCACTAGCCTTACTACCACTCTGTTAATCTGCTTCTGTGTTTGAAGCACTATTTCGGTGTTCAGCTACAACACAGTGTATGTTGTTACTCATGGCAAGCGAATGAGAATAAACAGACTTTGGTCCTGGACCTTCTCCTCTTCTTGAGAAAAAGAGTTGGGAGAGATATTTTTCAGAAATGCTGGCACCTCCCAGCAGCTAAGGTGACGTGTTTATCCTAAGCCTTTTATCTGATTACAGAAATACAGAAGAGCTTTGGATCCTTTTCAAGCCCCCTGTTGTCACAAGGGGCCCATCTAGCTATCACAAATTTCATTTCAGCAAAGGAAAGCTAAAGATTTGTTTCCAGACTCACTATCTCCATTTTACAAAGGGCAGAACACTAAGCACCATCACTGAAGCACCTTAGTTAAGTTTGTGAAATGAATTACTGTATGTCTTAGGACACAGAGACACACCACTCCCCAACCTCTGCTGATCTCAGGAGCATCCACACTAGATTGGCAATAAAGAATGAACCTGTTTCCATTCTGAGCTCTATAAAAGAGAATGCTTGGAGTTACTTGAAGTTGCATGGACCACTTTGGACCTACCTATCTTTCAATATGAAAAAGCTTCCTGACCACTGCATCTGTGACTTAAACAATTACATCATCTCACCACAGAACATGTTCCCTGGCACAAAGAGATCTTTTTCCTTCTGAGGGAGTTGGTGTTCTTCGACTCAAGCTCTTGACTAAAGAAGCCAGCATGATTCAGATCTGCCAAGCGACACATTAGCATAATGCATAAAGAGAGGGAGTCTCCGTTCCCAACTAACACTGATTTAGCTTGGCATTAAACACTCCCTCCCTTCCCCCAGTAAAAGAAATCCATGACCTTTGATTTTCTTTTCAGTTTTCACCCTCCAGAATACATGTGCTCTTCCCTCCTCTTTTTCTATGAACGATGGGAGAGGTCTCTCACCTCCCAACCTACACACACCTGAATCCTCTCCTCCTGATGACACTAAGGTGAGAGATAATGAAATAAATCAAAAGGAACCCAAACCAAACAAGAGCATGTTTTGCCTCCCTTATTTGAGGAGGAAAAAGAATAGCCTCAAGACAAGAAGACTCCCTTACGGCCAAGACGACTGACAAATTCTTGTGGTTTTCTCCAAAAGTCAAACCAAAATCCAGCCGCCAGCCAAGCGGAGTTCTGGCAATCTTGCATTGCCTGGAAATGAGAGCAATCGTATCCTAATAGCTATTTGGATAATTGTCCCTGAGAGTGATCTGCCAACCAATGTTGGAAACAAGTCTTTATTACAAATATAGCATGAAGTCTAATCTGGAATACATTAAAATGTTATTTCTGTAGCTGCCTTTTTTCTCAAACTTTAAATAATGGTTAAACCATTTATCAGCTTTGGAGGAGAAAGGTTGTGTACACTGCGATTTCAGAGCAGAGATGAAAAAAGCCTTCAAGAAAATTACTCTCCATATAAACTCTGTAATTTCTGGTCCCTTCTGCTAAAAATTATTGCAAACTCATTTTAGAATTGCTGAAAGGGGCACGGTATGATCATAATAAACCAACCAAACTGTCTTTCTAGGCACCTGCTGCAGACTTCTACTGATATCATTCAGAGCCTCAAGTGGTCAAACAATGAGATACTCTGAGGTTGCGTAGACTATGTGTAAGTAATGCGCAACACTAACCAAGCCAGGCCTGAACAAGCCACACTGCAGAGCCTCTCAGTATCATGAGATGACTGCTCAGAGAGGTGATGAGCAGTGTATAAGGACCATCACTATTGCTTTGTTGTCTACATGCCCAAATAATGCATGTGCATTTTCTGATTGGACACTGTTTATCCTTAGATTTCTTTTGACACTGCATCAGCTTCTGATGTTCGTATAGTAAAGAGGACACAGAGCTGTTGGAGAGAGTCCAGTGAAGGGCCATGAAGCTTAGTGTTCTGAGAGCAGTTAAGGCACACAGAACACTCCCTCACACCATAATTTGAACGTAATATCAAAATATGGGGTTTATACCTAAAGCTGAATGGCATCTCAGGCATCAGAGCTCTTATAATACCACAGCAGATCTAAACTTTTTTAAATTGGTGTCTTCTCCTGCACCTCAAGAAGAGCATTCTGTGTTTGATGGATGTGCTGGGTCTGCCATATTTTAGTCTCTCCATTTCTTTGTCTTCTTTTCTTTTTTCTTTTTGTTTTTTTTCCCCTACTTGTTATATCAATTACAGTGACTTATGACTTTTTCATTGTTCTGCCTGGATCTTGGCCAACTCTTGAGACCAAAATCCCCCCAAAAAATTCTCCTCAACAAAACATTAGGGTGACCAGTATGAAACAGGACCTGTGGAAAAGATTTGAATTGTGGGAAAGGAAATAACCCCATCTCCATGGGAACGCATTCATGTTTTCCAGTTCCTCCTGAATAAATGAAGTTTGTGTTCTCTAATTCCTAGACTTCCATTTCAAGCACACCTAGCCTTAAAGTACCTGGGAATACTGTTAAAAGCATCAAGGTTTCTCTGAGTACCACTGCAGTTTCACAGCAATGCTTTTTCATAATTCTTTCTTTCTTTCTTTCTTTCTCTTTTCTTTCCTTCTTTCTCTTTTCTTTCTTTCTTTCTTTTTCTTTCTTTCTTTCTTTCTTTCTTTCTTTCTTTCTTTCTTTCTTTCTTTCTTTCTTTCTTTCTTTCTTTCTTTCTTTCTTTCTTTCTTTCTTTCTTTCTTTTTCTTTCTTTCTTTTTCTTTCTCTTTCTTTCTTTCTTTCTTTCTTTCTTTCTTTCTTTCTTTCTTTCTTTCTTTTTCTTTCTTTCTTTCTTTCTTTTTCTTTCTTTCTTTCTTTCTTTCTTTCTTTCTTTCTTTCTTTCTTCCTTTCTTTCTTTCTTTCTTTCTTTCCTTTCTTTCTCTTTCCTTTCTTTCTCTTTCTTTTCTCTCTCTTTCTTCCTCTCTTTTCTTTTCTTTTCTTTTCTTTTCTTTTCTTTTCTTTTCTTTTCTTTTCTTTTCTTTTCTCTTTTCTTTTCTTTTCTTTTCTTTTCTTTTCTTTTCTTTTTTCTTTTCTTTTCTTTTCTTTTCTTTTCTTTTCTTTTCTTTTCTTTTCTTTTCTTTTCTTTTCTTTTCTTTTCTTTTCTTTTCTTTTCTTTTCTTTTCCTTTCTCTTTTCTTTTCTTTTCTTTTCTTTTCTTTTCTTTTCTTTTCTTTTCTTTTCTTTTCTTTTCTTTTCTTTTCTTTTCCTTTCTTTTCCTTTCTCTTTTCTTCTCTTTTCTTTTCTTTTCTTTTCTTTTCTTTTCTTTTCTTTTCTTTTCTTTTCTTTTCTTTTCTTTTCCTTTTCTTTTCTTTTCTTTTCTCTTCTCTTCTCTTCTCTTCTCTTCTCTTCTCTTCTCTTCTCTTCTCTTCTCTTCTCTTCTCTTCTCTTCTCTTTTCCTTTCTTTTCCTTTCTTTTCCTTTCCTTTCTTTTCTTTTCCTTTCTTTTCTTTTCTTTTCTTTTCTTTTCTTTTCTTTTCTTTTCTTTTCTTTTCTTTTCTTTTCTTTTCTTTTCTTTTCTTTTCTTTTCTTTTCTTTTCTTTTCTTTTCTTTTCTTTTCTTTTCTTTTCTTTTCTTTTCTTTTCTCTTCTTTTCTTTTCTTTTCTTTTCTTTTCTCTTTATTACTAATAGAGTTCTTCAGAAAAAGTCTGCAAAACACACACAACCTACAAGGTGCTTATAAGAATTAGCTGTAGTGAGTGAGTTTTCGACTCAGAGTTGCAAGCCCTGCTAATTCCTTAAGAATCGCTGCAGGAGTCAGTAAGGCCTAACAAGCCCCACGTGTGCGACATTATTATAAAAATACTTAAAACTTCAAGCTTGGATTTACACAATATGAACATCCAGCCAAGTATTTCACTCAGTTTCTCCTTCACAGGACTTTTTCTGTCTCTCCTCAGTAGTCGTGGTGCAGAAAGAGAGCATGCTGGTTGACTTTTGCACATACAGCTGAAACAAACTCAGCACCTGCCCTGGGCTGTTGTAGGCTTGTGACTGTTTTCAGACCATGTCATATTAGAATCATAAAATCACAGAATTGTTTGGCTTGGAGAAAGACCTCTAAGACCACCGAGTCCAATCACCAACCTAACACCACCATGACCATTAAACCATGTCCCAGAATGCCATGTCCACATGTGCTTTGAACACCTCCAGGGATTCTACCACCTCCCTGGGCAGCCTGTTCCAATACCTGACAACCTTTTAGTAAAGAAGTTGTTCTTAATATCCAATCTAAACACCCCCTGGTGCATCAGTGTAGGGCAGCAGGATGTCCTCTATCCCCCACCAGTGCCCACACATGCCATGACAGGTATGGGTGTAAGCATCTTGAGACTCCGTGGCATCTCCACTGCACACTAGTAGCTGGGATCAGAGTGAACTTGCAGGTTTCATCCAAGAGAATTTTTTTCTGACTTTCAGCAGGGCATGGAAAACAAATCAAATCTCAGAGTATCTGTGGGGAAGGTGTTATTTCAGTGTGTCATCTTAGAACCAGCATCAATTCTTACTGGGTTCAGGCTGAAAAATATTATTATGATTATTAGTCAGGGGAAGTTTAGATTGACTATTAGGAAAAAAAATTCTTACTGAAAGAGTGGTCAGGCATTGGAACAGACTGCACAGGGAGGTGGTAGAGACACCATCCCTGAAGCTGTTCATAAGTGTGTAGACATGGTACTTTGGGACATGGGTTAAAGCCATGGTGATTTTGGGTTGACAGTTGGACATGATGACCTTAGATATCTTTTCCAATCAAAACAATCCAACAATTCTGTTTTAAATTGCTCGTGGCGTTAAAGACATGGATTCCATTTTATTGTGTTTTTATCCTTTAGCATTTTCCTTTAGCATTTTACTGTTTTAGCTTCCCATGCAAGAGCCCCTTTTGCAACCAGTCTACATTCCACACTCTGCAGTCAGCACCTTTCTTCCCCAAAGCTGTCAACCTCCCCAAGATTCATTTACAGGAGGAAAAGAAAAACTGAGTTTCAGAACCATTGAGGGAAGGTAGCTCTTTATTATTTCCTTACAGAGCTGAACTGGCACCTGCAAATTCACTGATAGGCAGGGAAATTCCTGCAGATGCCTGGAAGATTGAGCCCACATGTCCACGTTTCCCGTTGCCGCATGCGGACGTGCAGCCCTCACCCTGAGCCGCTGCTCAGCCTGACACAGCACAGTGCTGTCAACAGGCACCCTGGGGACCCATCAGCAGCACCGGGCTGTTGGGCTCTGCAGAGAGACCCTGCACTAAACACACCAGCAGGATTTGTCAGCTCCTCTGGCAGTTTTCAGTCCTTTCTACTCTCACGCTGTCTGGTTCTGGCTGGTCCTCACCTATAAGCAAACCACTAGAGACCTCACATACTAAACCTCTGCAGCAAATGATCTTTCCTCTTGTCTTTGGTCAGAGTGCAGAACAGTGTGTCCCCTGTCTTCCCTTCTCTCTCTGCACTCCTCTCAAAGAGAATGACCTTATAAACAGAGGAAAGATGTGTCACGAAGAAGCCCAGAGTCCCTTTTACTTACCACAAGTGGGTTTGCATCCCGTTTCCACTCCCCAGCACCTTTTGTTCCTGTCTGTTTATTCTAAAGAGTCTGCATAAAATTAATGCTTGTGGCAAACAAGGGATTACTAGAACTACCTGCTGGAACCAGGACTGGTGGAGGTAGATGGATTTTTTTTCCTAAGTGGCTTTGCCTGCGTGCCTGGCTTTTCAGTTGCTCTGCTGTGTTTGAATTTGGCATTCACTCCCCTGCACAAAACCCCACATTTACCACTGCAGTTTTCACTGCTGACCTGCAACAACCTTTGTTACTCAGCATCCTTCCCTCAGCAGAGAAAGGCTGTTACCCACATGTGGCCATGTCCAGGTTCCATCTAGGGTTTTACTGACATTTAACTGGGATAAAAAGGAGAGCTTCAGGATTAATTTTAACTTAACATCCAAACAGACCTGTGAAACTTTGTCCTTAAGAGTTGCTTGTAGCACCAGCAATCGCCCATCTCTAAGCTGCTTCTTGATTTACGGCAAAGGGAGCTTTATTTTTAGTGCAAAATTAGAAACTCATTCTGTGCCCTCACCTATCAGCCATTCCCAGATTTATGAAAGAACATCATCCTTAAATTCTGTGAAAATCATGGTTCTGTCCTGCCACAGACTTTTTTTTCTGTGCTCCAGTAAAGTACTATTAGCCCTGTATGTCCTAGTATCAATCTGTAAGTCACAAAGTAAAGGAATGGTTGACTTTCCTGATGATGTTGTGAGCTCCCTACTCTGTAGCAGGGATCTCACAGCTGGATTTAGAGGCATAGAATCATAGACTGGTTTAGGTTGGAAGGGATATTAGAGATAATCTACTCCAACTTCCCCACCATGGGCAGGAAGACCTCTCAACTAGAATCAGCTACTGAAGGCCTCATTCAACCTGGCTTTGAGCACCTCCAGGGAGAAGATATCCACAACATACCTGGGCAACTTATTTCAGAGTCTCACCACCCTTGTACTGCAGCACTTTTTCCCAAGATCCAGTCTAAACCTTCTCTCCTTCAGCTTCAAACCATTCATCTTTGTCCTGCTGACACCCTTATGAAAAGTCACTATGCAGCCTTCCTGTAGGGTCCCTTCAGGTACTGGAAGGCAGCTCTAAGATCCCTCTGGAGTCTTCTTTTCTCTAGGCTGAACACCCCCAGCTCCTTCAGCCTAACCTAATATCAGAGGTGCTCCACCCCTTGCACCATCTTCGTGGCCCTTCTTTGG
This sequence comes from Melanerpes formicivorus, assembly GCF_026170545.1. Taxonomy (NCBI): domain Eukaryota; kingdom Metazoa; phylum Chordata; class Aves; order Piciformes; family Picidae; genus Melanerpes; species Melanerpes formicivorus. Next base: position 12,531 of record NW_027145149.1, on the reverse strand, counting down.
ACTCTCTCCAACAGCTCTGTGTCCTTCTTATGATGGGGACACCAGAACTGGAAACTGTATTTGAAGTGGAGTCTCACAATAGTAATCCAAAATGCAAACTTTCTTACCCTTGGCAGATGTGGTAGGATGCCATGGTTAAAAACCCTCCTGTGGGCAACATTCTGGCCTGTGGAGCAGACATTTGAAAACGACACTTTTGTGTGTCACCAGAAAAGAAAAAGAGTGTATAAAAACTGTCATTTGACCAGGAAGTCTTTCAGAGATGCTCAGCATGTGCCTTCCCTCTGGACTGGTGGACAGCAGGGTTGCTTAGCACTGTCAGCTGAGTTATTTGGGGGTCACCATACAGAGGTGTTTCAACGTTCCACATCCAGCCTTGAAATCCCAACTCGAGTCCCGCTGACATTTTTCACTGGCATGGGCCTATCAAATCTGTTTGTTTTGCATCGCTCTGAAAGGTGTAGCTGACACATTCATTCTTGCAGTGCTTTTTTGGCACTTTCTGAAAAAAAAGCTTTAAAATGGGCTCAACAGAGAGACGAATTGTCCCTGGCTGCACAAGCGCGCAGGTAGAAGGTGTTTGGTCTTCTTTCACTGTTACACTAGACTCGCAAAGACCCAATAGCTGTGTGGATCAATAACCCCTGTGTTTTCAGGCCATGCTTATTAAAGGTGGTGCATGGAAAAAAAATAAGAAACTTTCTCTATTTATATCTGGAACTTAATGAAGTGAAATTATCACAGCCGACAGGCGCTGGTGTTGTAATTCAGAGACATGGCTTGGCTTAGAGGGATCTGCAGGCTGTTTTTATTCCAAATAATAAAAAAAAAAAATATAGAAGAGTGAAACCTAATCCTCTAATCAGTTCCAATTTACATATTCACAGGTCTTATTTCCAGCCTGCTGGAAGGGAAAAAAAAAAGATAGCGTTGGAGTCACGAAGCGATTATTTGATTAAGTAATTATTAATCCCAGAGTGCTCTGATTAATTCTGAGCAAGTTAAACAAACCTATCGGAGCTGGGCTGGTCACCTTCACACCATTGTAACACGGAGGGGCAAAAGTGGTGCAGATATATTTTTACCTGCTCTACACTGAGGAGTTTTGTTCACTGAAGGTCTCCCATTCACTTCCCAGGGGGTTAATACTCTGCTAAATGAGGTGCTACAAATTTAAATGTTATCTGTGGCTAACTGCAATAGCAAATGCTGATCCTTATTTTCAGGCTGGAAACTCCATCCTGGATGTGTATGCAGTTCCTTTTTTACCTGTTTAAATAAGTTAAAATTTGAATGAAATTAAATTGAAAAAGAAAAGAAAAGAAAAACTCTGAAAGGATTTTTTTTTTCACAACATTTTACCAACTGCCTTGAATCTATCAGGTAGAAATCTTGCATTTGAGAGTGCCTCAGAGTAAAGTATATTGACTGATTGCAAGAGATCTGAGGTATTCACCTCAAAATATTGTTTCTGTTCTAATAAGAGAACTCAGAAAGAAAACCAGCCTGGAACATATCTTTGCTGGTTGCATTGGAGTTTATGTATTTTATTCTAACACTCTTGTAGTTGATTGTTCTATTTCTTCAGACACACAGAGAACCTCTCCTTAAATTCACTGTGCTGCTGACTTCAGCTTTAAGCTGCCCTTCAGCCTGGTTTTTCTCAGTCCAAACTGAGAAAGCAGAAAGTCGATGAATAACAAGCCCACAACAAATAAAGGTGAAGAATACTGTATCAAAGAAAAAAGGTGAGGAGCCCAGTATGGAACACCTTAGCCCAAACCAGTCTGTGAACTTCTTGTTGTATGCCTGAAGTCAATCTATGTCACATGGATACATTGTACTAAAAAGCAGAATTAGTGAAATGTCTCAGGTGATCTAAAAAAGCTGATAAAAGCACTCAGTTAAATTGGATCTGTTTAAGATGTACTGAGGCAGTTTGATGCATTCTTAAATTAACATGAAATTGCTATCTAGCTCTCTAGAGGTGTGCACATCCCCTTTTCATTCAGCAGCAGCTCCCCAAAAGGAGACAGTCTCCATTTGAACATTGATGATGCAGAGGTGTGGTGCTGTGGGACACGGTTTAGCACCAGACATGGTAGAATTAGATAATGGTTGGACTCAATGATCTTAAAGGTCTTTTCCAACCAAAACAATTCTGTGATTCTATGTTACTGACTAGGCACAGAAGAAAGCATTTAGACTTCAACATGGTGGTTGTGTGTCAGATCAATAGATTATGGAAACATACTTGGTATTCACTGCCATTAATTTACTGTTTAACCATATCTCCTCATCTGATCCTAGGTCCAGATCCATCTGGTTAACCACATTACACAAGTGATGAATATTTGGAACCAAGAGTTTTCAAGCAATTTGGAGACTAAGACTGGCTTCAGAATGATTTGTTAGTGAAATGCAATATTCATAACAAACAATTTGTCCTGCAGGCATACTTAACAACCCAAGTTTTTCCATCAGCATGGTCCAGCAACAACCACTATTAAGGAAACTCAAATCTCCTGATTAAAATGAGGTTTTAATTTCCCTTGGTAATTTCTACATCAGTAACATTTAAATAATCTTTACTAAAGATGAGTTTGACTTCTTTCTTTCTTTCTTTCTTTCTTTTTGTGTATATAGAGCTCCCAACTCACTGTAGTCTGAATTTTCGCCGTCTCTGCAGAGGAAATCATGCAGTCTGCACATTGCAGCAGTGGGAGTACAGGCATTGTCCCAGTCAACCCTCATGAGTAAAACTTCCTCAGTGAGTTAAAGAAATATTGACCAAAACCCATTTCCTTTGATCCAGGCTACTGTCTTTCAGCTGAGCACATGGAGGGATGGAAAAATGTCAGATGTCCCATCTGCTGGGGAACTCAGCATGGACAAACCAGCAGTGACCTAAGCCTACAATTGAAATAGCTCCTCATGAGCAATAATGACCAGAGTAACTATGGGCAATGACACCATGCAATGAGTGAGCAAACCCATCTCTTCCCTTTCTCTTATGGTGGGATGTGAGGTTGGAACAGCTCAGCTTCTGAGGGAAGAAAGTATTGTGATGTGCTACAAAATCTGTCTGAAACACCATGAAGAATGTATGAGGGGATTCTGAGAATGTAATCAACCATCTCATTCTCTCTCAAAACTTTCCAAGGTGAAAGGAAACCACTAGACAGTGCAGAGATCTCCACAAGGAAAATAAGTACTTTGAAAGTGGTTTTATTGTTTTGTTTTGAGGGTCTGAAATCTTTCTGCTTCTTTAGCTTGCTGTCACACTCATGAGGTACCATCAAAACCAGTGAACAAAATTTCACCAGCGTTTGGGCTGACATTTCATCCTCAGACTGAAAGGGAGAACAGCTCAAAGGCTTCTGCAAGAATATCTAAAACACTGCCTTGCCTGCTCCAAACCATGCCTGGCTCAGATCCAGAGCTGAGGCATCCTATGTCTCCATGCGATCCTAGTCATACATGTCCCATGCTAAGATCACTCATAATTTCCTGCCAATTTCTCAATGCAAAACTTCTTTTCTTTAGGATTTGGAAGCAATTTTTTTTCAAGTTTTGATCTGGCAATAGCTGCCTTAAGTTATTTAGCACCAACCTCTCTGTGTTTGATTAGCAAAGGTGGCCAAATACAGATCCTGGTTTGTAAATATATTCCTGAAGAAGGACATAGAACACCATGTATTTTGTTAACCACTGAGTCACATAATTGACTGCTCAGATAAATTGGAAAGTGCAGTGAATTCTTATGAAAATTCTAGAGTTAAGCCTTGCAAAAGGCAGGTAGAACAGCCAACAACCACTTAAGTGAGTATAAGGGTTGAAAACATCAATAAAACATGGGCATATGCTACCCTAAAGTCTCATAGAAGAACACTATGGCATCTGAAAAGTGTAAAGAAGGACTTGGATGCGACAATGTGAACCAAATCAGCTTGACCACAAGTACTCCAGAGACACTTAGCAGTATGCCATCTCAGCTGACAAGATTGTGGCAACTAGATGCTTTTAGAAATCAGACGAGACAAGATTTCTATTTGTCTGCTGCTCCATAATGACCAGAACTGGGAGGTTTCTTTCAGCCCTGTCCCAAAATAATGTGTTCTTTAACCTTTCTAGTTTAAAATCACCTCATACCTAATGGACCAAAAAAGAACAACTAATATTCTGAGAGGGTGGAATTGAAAATCTGTCAGCCTGAGTCAGAGTATTGGACCATCAAGCCCAGTATCCTGTCTCTGAAATGCTGTCAGTATCTGACACTTTGGGCTTAGTTGGGATAATAAAACTTTTTCCTCAACCTTATGTAACATCTCAGCCTGGCAAAGAGAAGATTTAAACACTGATTGCTTTCCACTCCCCTCTGTCCCATGAATGTGAATCTGACTTTTTTCCAAAATGAACAACTCTGATGAGCTGGAATTGGTTTCTGGGCAGGATGGGGAAAGCTCCTCTCTCATTACTCATTCCTGGAGAGGTCTGCTAAACCTTTGCCTCCTAAAAGGGCGACTTGAATTACAATACATAAAACTTCATCCGCAAAATTCTGGGTGCCCAAGGACACCTTTTCACGGAAGGTGGAAATGCGTGTCGTAAGACTTCATGTCTACTCACTTTATTTTCCCCCCATCATGTCTACTTCCTTTATTTTTTTATTTGCTTAAGCTCTCCATTAGTTTATTAGCTTGACAGCAGCCCAGTTAATTAGACCGTCTTCCCTCCCCACCCTTCCCCCTGCAGCAGAAGTGGTATATTAGGCTCCCCAAATGCACACAAAATTTAGTGCTGCTGCTGGGGCACTTCTCAAAACAAATAAAAGATTTGCAAACCAGCCACCAAGCATCCAACGTAATTAAACTGCATTTGTTACTTTTTCGGCGCTCGCACACAATCGAGGCCTTGTCCGAAGCGAGCACTCCCCCAATCAGGCTGTTTTTCTTCTGGAGGGAAGAGTGCCAGGAGTCTTACCACCCCAGGTAACATAAGATCTCAACCAGCAGCAAATGGACACTTGCAGCCAGAGTGAATGGACTGTGGGGAGATCCAGATGAATGTGAATATCTGTGGAGAGAGCTATAGATATATGCAAACATGCACATACAGGAGACTATAGTTCTTCAGGGGGGAAGAAGGAAGAAAAAAAGTAAAAAAGGCAGTGGAAAGCCTCCTTCAAATTACTGCTCCATGCACAGGTATGTAAATGAGTCTGGAGTCTTGCTGTCCACCACCTCAATCAATTACAAGGTTATTCAAGATAAAACAAACACCATTCCAATTAACTGCATATACAGCAGTGGTTAGAGGCACAGGCAAGGAAGAGGAAGTGGGAGGAATTTTTGGAAAATGGAACTCCCCACCCCCACCCCCCCCTTCTGTAGATATATGCAAATAGAGGTTGCCTTGAGGTGCTGCAAGTACAGCCATGAATGGTCTTCCACCCCAACCTAATGCCCCAACCTAAAAATGAGGAGGGGAAAAAGAAAAAAAAACCAAAAAGATCAAGCAAGTCTTGAAACATCGATTTAGCTTGCACTGGCTCAAACCAACTACTTGTGAGAGCCAGTGGGAGCAGAGATCACGATAGATGTTCCACTATCACTGATTCTGTTGGAGATAGGATCCAGCTAACATTTCCCTCAGCAGTTCCACAGTGCAGTTATGTATGAGTGAAGCCTGGGAATGCTGGAAGCCTTGCACTTCTAGGACACAGCTGGATAATGGCTGCGAACAACCTGCAAATTTAGCAGTGGTTTGAGAAGACAGAGAAGTGGGTTGATGAAGACATGGAGGCTAAACACATGGAATCATAGAATTATTAGGGTTAGAAGGGACCTCAAGGATCATCTAGTTCCAAACCCCCTTCCATGGTCAGGGACATCTCTCACTAGATCACATTGCTCAGAGCCATATCCAGCCAGGCCTTGAAATCCTCCATGGATGAGGCTTCTACCACCTTCCTGGGCAACCTGTTCCACATAATATCAGGGGGCATTTTCCAGCAGTGCTACATACTCCTTGCCTAAAACCCAGCAAACCATTTTGTCTCTTTTTCTTCATTTTTCACACCTCTGTGCAACAGGCAACTCCCTCAACCTTTGCCTGTCTGATGCATTTACAATATGATCTTTCTAGTCCACCAACAACAATGTTCCACTCAACTAAGGCTTTATTCTCCCTTGGGTATGTCTGTGCCATTGGACTGTAAAACAGGCACTCTGATTATTCTACATCACATTCTACATAACCAGAGGCATCTGGTCTCCAAGGACATGGATCTTTGAAAACAGGGCACCAAAATGGCTGGCAGATTATTGAGCAAATAAAATTTCAATCACTGTCTTTTGGGGAATCAGTCATGATTTTGATTATTATTTGCCAATTGAAATTATGGACTAAGAATTTCTGCTTAAAAGGTTTGTCTTCCAAACTGTTCACCTGCAATCAATATGATCTTCAACATGAGATTTACATGATTTTTCTATTTCTTGGGCTGATGGAGTATGATCCATGGGCTTTTTGGGGGAAAAAAAAATCTTTATTAATTCAAATATTGTTTTCTAGATTAAATACACCCAGGCCAGGAGATAGGAATGAAATTTATGGCTGCAATACCATAAATCACCATCCAGTCTCTTGCAGCTATACTCATGATCAGAAGCAATAAATTTGTTGCAGTTGCAGAGTTTTCTTAGTGACTTCAGATACAAGAGCTGACTGTGAGCTTGCTCCTCACCCAGTGCAACAAGAGGGTAATGCACATGTATGTGAAACACTTTGACTTTAGTTTCATTCATCCTCATCTGGAGGGATATTGGAATTCTGTTACACTTTCAGGACTCCTTTCACATCACTTCAATTTATATTTTTTACTTTCTCCCACCTAATGGACAGTAACTTCTTGGGAGCAAAGTCCACACTTCAAGAAATGAATAAAACCTTAAACATGAAGATGAACTGAGTCAAATCCAGAGCTGATAACCATCACTCCTTGGAAAGATTAAAACCTCAAACCCCTGAAACTTGAAGACCCAGGTGTATGATAGACATATTTAGGAAGATGAGATCTAAATCCTGGCCTTGATTCCAATGTCTAAGTAAGTTCAGAAAAATCAACCCTTCCTGATTCCTCTTCCCTTTGAAAAATGCTCTTTCCCTATCTCCAGTAGACTCACTGCCAAGAGCCACCCTAACGATCAAGTCAGAGATCCCTGCTGGAGCCCAGACAGAGCTTTGGGATTTTTGTGTATTTCCCAGGACCATTAACAGAGTAATATAATGAGAAATGAACTGAGGTTAAAGAATTCAGTACCTCGTGTATTTTCACTAAAAACACTGACTGCATCAGGGGACCTGCCAAGAGGAGAGTTTAATATCATATGAAAAGGAAGAATTTTCATAATGACACTTGGCAGTGCCTGCATCCCCCCCATCAATGAAGCTGCTGGTGCTTTCACTGTTCCACTCCCCTATTCTTTCTCTCCCTTAAGCCCAAAGGCAGGACATGTTATTTTCTTTTTGAAGCAAGTGGGAACCATGAGACCTAAGCTTGTTTCCAGCACTGCCCTGCTGGGCAGCCATGGCCAACCCTTCAAGGCTGTGAGGGAACTCACAGCTTATGTTTAAGCAACTCCATTAGAAGTGTACTTTGGGAGAGCAGCGTTTCAGTTTACGTAGATTCTGTGTACTCAAAAGGGAGAAATTAGATGCAGAAGGCCCATTGGAGTACCCAAAAACTTTAGGTTGTGTGAACCTTCTTTCTTCATTTCCAGATCTAGACAGTGGACCAAAAAAATTACTTCCTTTGTAAAGAGGTTTGAAACTTTGTAACGAAAAGTACAGACACAGAAAGAATCATCTGATCCATTAAAACCCCTTGCAGCTCTAAACAAAGCAGGTATTAATGATCAGGGAAGAAGGATACAGCAAATCATATGTATTTTGACTTCTATTCTATCACTCACATGCCACATACATCAAGACACCTGGTAACAAGTGTAAGACTTTTGGTATAAATGGCCAAAGGCCTCCATGATGTGTTGACTGAAGAAGTTCAGGAATGATGAAAGCAATCACTAACAGTTTGATCTTCTGCAAAACCAGAGAATCTGTAACAGCAAAAGTTTTACATCATCTTCAGAAGTTAATCACTTCCCACACCTCAGACAGAGGAACACCAAAAAGTCCTCAGCAAAACAATATCCAGCCCTGAAGGCAGCTTCTCAAGCTAATCTGGTGAAAAAAAAAAAAAAAACATAAAAATAATTGATTACTGGCCTCAAACCTGTCTGTAATTGAGCATGTAAGGAAGATGCACCAAAAGTGCACCCAGAATATCTGTAAGCTTTGGTGGTCCCTTGGTCTTCCTGCTCAGATGATGCAGAGAAAGTCTGTTCTCTTAAGACCCCTGCCAGAGGAAAAATGCTTCACATAACCACAGAAAGGACAGAACTGAACAGGAAAGGGGCTCCTGAGATTAGACATCAGGAAGGTTACGTTTGGCTGCAGAGTTTAAGGGATGTGCCCTGAAAAAACAGAACTGATACTTTCTGATACTTTGTGTTAAGGCAAGCAATGGTCAAAAAAGGAGTAGATTTGGCACTTCAGGACATGGTTTAGTGGTCATGGTGGTGTTAGGTTGATGGTTGGACTCTATGATCTATGGTCTTTTCCAAGCAAAACAATTCTACGATTCTATGAAAAAGTACAGGCTGCACCAGAAAGTAGAGCCCCTTTTCAGGAAAAGTTTGCTGTAGAGGCAAAAGTTTTGCCTGTCTCAAAGGGAGCTAAAAACTGACAGACTTCCCCAGCGTAGCTTTTAGGTGGGACAAATCAGAAAACAAAACTCTCATACAAGAAAGGTCCAACATAAGGGAAACAATTCCTTGTGGAGCCATTGAAGAGCAGTGGTCAAATCAAGCGCGCTTCAGATGACATGTGCAAATTAAAACGATCCCGTTGAGATTTCTGGGGCTTAACAGCCACCCTCAGGGAGTCACTCAAATCCTGTGCCAATAAAACTGAGCACACTCAGTTCACTTTCACTGAGACTCCCAGAATAAAGTAAGCAGAAAAGTACCCTGGAATAAGGATTATGGAATGTAACTCTTCCTTTGGAGCCGACAGTAGGGCCCTCATTTACAAGTGATAAATGTCAGTGCTCCTCCATCTGCAACCTTCTTAAACCGTTTGGAGGGACTATGCCAGCACATGTAATGAGGTTACACAGCCCATGGTGACTTGAAGAGACGGAGAGGCAATCTGAGCTTTATTCAACGTGTCATGGGGGACATGTCCTCCTTTTTTTTTTTTTCCTTTTCTCCCCTTGCCTCCTTCCCTTCCTCTCCTTCCCTTCCCCTCCTCCCCTTTTTTTCCCCCCTTTTTCCCTTTTTTTCCCTTTTTTTTTTTTTAACCAAAATGAGGTGCCCCAGGGGAAAGTCAGCAGTTAGAAGCGGCCCCACCTGAGTGTGTCTTGGGAGGAAGCCTACTGCCTCATATTTTTTAAGAGGGGGGAAAAAAAAAAAAGTTTAAAAATTATAATAATAGTGCCGAGCCAAAAATATCAAGCAGTTCATAGCTGCTAAAAAGCCAGGGAAAGCTGAGTCGCACCCGTTCAGTGTTGTTCTTCCAAACAAGCTGACCACCCTCCCTTCATAACATTTTATTTATGAAGGCAAAAAGTTGCCCCACTGGAATAAAATTATGTTATAGTCCTATGCATATGCATATATATGGAGAGAGATGTACGTAAGCACACACACATAATATTTATTTATGACCGGGTTTCCATACAGCATTCAGCCAGAAAGTCTCCCCACTTTTGTGTGTGTGTGTGTGTGTGAACTGCTGAATTCGTCAAAGAGCGAGAAATTTAAGCGCTGTGGAAAGGGACGAGCTGTAACCGGGACGAGCTGTAACCGAGCCGGGCTCGGACCACGCTCACGGCCGGGGGCCGTTGCTGCAGTAACAAGCTGCCGCTCTCCCATTGGCCCGTGGGGTCGAGACGTAACGCATCGCCCAATGAGCTTCCGGGGTTTCACTTCCCCCTGGAGAGGCGCAGGGGTGCGGGGGTCCGGGTGGGACGTGGGGAAAGCTACGGCTGCGCAGCTGGGCGCAGTAGAATCGGTGCTGGAGCTTTGTGTGGGTATTGCAGCTGCTGCCGCCGCTGCTCGTACCTCCCTGCGAGCTCCCGAGCTCAGTGGCTGGTGTTAGGGAGCTGTTTTAGTAACTTCATCCATCACAAGTCTGTCAAAGCAACCTGCTGGTCCTCACAGGGAACAAAACCCTGACGTGCCTTTAAATATTTGGCCAAATGCTTTAGAGGGTCAGGTCAGCCGAAGCAGCATCTTGGGTATTTTCCTCTGGTTATTTATTTTTATTTATTTTCTCCTGTGTATTCACTCCCATTTTAAAATACCCAGTATTTACCTGCATGACAGTCTAGACAGCTAATGAAACAGTAAGAACCCAGTGGACTTTTACAAGAATGTAAATAAAATGAACATCAGGAATAGGTGCATGCTTGAACAAGGGTTGGAAGGCTGCTGTCTGGATACTGTGTGCCGTAGGCAAGGGTTTCCCTTGATCATTAGGTGCATTACTGTCATTCCTAAAAACCCCCAAAGGAATCTCCCCCGTTGTTCCAAGGACTGCACATGAACAGCAGGTCAAATGTATAAAATGTGCTTAAAGATGCAGATAAGATCCCAAAGGGATTTTTTCCAGACAAGTTCATAAAACCAGATTGTGAGTCACCACTGGAAGCTAATGGGAGTAAGGCCTGGAACTTATCTAGGTGCTTTTAATAAACCCTACTCTTTCCATGTCGACGTGGTTAAATGCATAATATGCTGCTTTAAAATCTGACCCAGTGTTTATACAGTGCCAAGAGCAGCAATCTAAGCACTAAAATGCTCCATACTTCTGGAGAATACCCACCTACACTGGAGAATCTAACAGACTAATGAGCAAGGTAATGTGTAGTCAAACTGAAATGGAGAAGTGAAGCTTCTTACATGGTGTCTCACAGCAGCTTTTAGTCTTTTATGTTGATGCTTATGTTGAGACTCTAAACCTCAGAAGTTGCCTCTGAACTGCCAAGGCTAGATTTGCATTCCTTATGCTTGCTGAAGGTAATTTGTTGTCCAGTGGCCTGACAAAAATGACAAGCATTGCTATATATAATTCACCCTTGCTACATAAGGTGTGGGAAAGTGCTTGAACTGTTCCTCCATTCCATCTTCTCACAGAGGAGAGTGATACAGAGAATTCATTTCCCCACTCCCATGACCTGTTTCTGTGCTTGCTCATTGCTGACACTCATCAGTCACCTTGTTACCCATCACTTTTTCCAGACCCACGCAGGGTGTTGTCGTGTGGTTCTTGCTCCTGTGTTACTGCTCCGTGTTGTTTCTGGAGAGCACAGTACTACTGCTTGGCGTGGCTTCTGGCGAGTGACTTGGAGGCACTGGCAGGCAAAAGTGAACCGTGCCCAGCACTTTCCCATGAAGGCCTGGCTTCTGCACAGGGGAAAATGGGCTGAGCCTAGTGAAGCATCTCTTCCAGTCTATGGGGAAGAAAATAAAAAGTGATTCAGCTTATTTTCATTTCATCCAGCCGTCTCACAACTAACATCTCCACTGAAGAGCAGCTGTTGTGTTTGAGAGATGCTCTTCACTTACAGCAGTGATTTTCTTTAAATGCTAGCTATTTGGAATTCCCTGCTATGTATATAGATACATTAAAAAACCCTTTCTTTTTTAATCATCCTGGGATGGTATCGAAGCTTTGTTTTTCATCTCTTGGCTGGGACCCAGTGTATTGATTCTATAGTGTGTTTCTGGAGGATGGCTGAGAATCAGGAAGGAAGAATGTACCTCATGAAAACAGCTGCATGATAGAATGCCCCAGATCAGGTCTTTCACAGAATCACAGAATGCATCAGGTTGAAAGGGACCCTCAAAGGTCATCTTGTGCAACTCCCTGTGGTGAGCAGGGACATCTCCAACTAGATCAGGTTGCTCAGGGCCCCATCAAGTTTGACCTTGAATGTCTCAAGGGATGGGACCTCAACCACATCTCTGGGAAACCACTCTGATTCTAAAGAGCTTCTTTCTTATGTTCTACCTGAGCTGACCATTATCCACTATATGATGGAAGTTGTTGCATCAAATTAAATTGAGACTCAGTTGACAATGCCATAAGTGGCTCGAAGAAGAAATCCCAGTGTAGCTGACTCACTGTTGATTTGCAAACATTAGCTTTAGCTGATACACATTTCTCCTTGCATCTCTTTTCTCTATCTGAGCAGAATTATACCATGTCCCAGAATAAGCTGGCTTGGCTACATTCAACTGTAGCCTTTGGTTATTTGACTGGCTTCTGTTTTCAATACTTTTATCTAGTCATTGTTTCTTATAGATAATAAAAATACAATTTCACCCACGAATCTGCTTCCTGTGATGCTGTATTAAATTTGGCACTACTGAAAAACTTAGATTTAATGATGGCAAAAAAGCA
>NW_027145148.1:0-27215 GCF_026170545.1 Melanerpes formicivorus | reverse complement strand
GATAGTTGGGTGAGCAAATGATAAAGTATGTGGGTTAATGAAGTGCCTGTCAGAAAGCTGGGTCTTGCCTCTTCACATCCTTTCTCCTTTGATTGTTTGGCTAACAAAGCTCTTCATTTCCCTAAGCTTGGGAGACAGAGCCTTCCCCTTTCATTTTCAGTGCACACCTATATCATAAGCAAGAAAAAACCCCACCAACCCTTCCTCCCCAAAAAAAATTTAGTGAAATATATCTCAATCCAAGTATATGCTGTGAATAACTTGAAGTATTGAAGTAATAGAAGTGCTTACTGAGGCATGAAAACCTTCATCTCTCTTTGGGATCCCATTTGGACTAATAAGGTATTTTTAAGCTTGGATTACTGCAGATTTTCATGATACTTCCCTCTTATAGCCTCTATTTATTTTTGGTAGGGACAATTTGACTTTCTTTAAATACAAGGAAGGGGCAAGGGATGAAATGCACCCTTCCTCCTCTGTGTGTTCACTCTTTTATGTAGCCAGCTCAGTCTGTACACTTGTTCAGGAGATTATTTAGGTGGTTCTTACATCAACAATGAGCCTGTGATTTAATTTTCCCCCCTCCTTGCACAGTAGGAGGGTTTTATGCCAGGATTTGTGACCTACACTTATAGCAGAGGAATAAAAAATAACCCAAAAGCCACAAACCAGCTCATAGCTAAGAGGCCTATTAGTGACTTGCAAAGAAGAGAGGATGGGGATGAGTTATTACTGAAGGCATTTACTGCCCCATATTTGCCAGCAGCAATAACAGAGGCAGTACTCTGCTGAGATCTGCTCAGGAAATGTGGCTGCAGGAGCAGTTTCTCCTGTGTATTTTCCCTTCCATCTAAATGTGCTCCTACCTTAACTCTCAAGACAACATCTCAAGGAGGAGAGGGCAGAGAGGTTTTTTCCAATGTAGTAATAATTGATTAATTCATATCTACACTTTGTCTTGGCTTAAATTTCCTTTGGAGAAAGACTTAGGGTTTTCATACATTTGTAGAATGGTTTAGGTTGGAAGAGACCTTAAAGATCACCTAGATCCAACCCGCTGCCATGGGCAGGGACACCTTCCACCAGCCCAGGTTGCTCAAGGTTTCATCCAGCCTGGCCTTGAACACCTCCAGGGAGGGGACATCCACAACCTCCCTGGTCAACCTGTTCCAGTGTCTCACCACCCTCCCTGTAAAGAATTTCTTCCTAATCTCCAGTCTAAATCTACCTTCTCCAGCTGGATTTTGCTGAATAAAAGTAAAAACTGCAAAGGGCACACCAACAAACTATAAAATCATCTCTTTTCCAAGTGTCCTGAATTGCACTTTGCAGACCAAGATGTGTAATTGAAAGATCTTCATCTCTGTGGCTTTTGCTGTGTTGTTTTGGGGAGGAGCACTGTGTCCTCACAATTTCCCTGGCATCATCAGTGTTACCCATATCATACAAAAGGTGAACTGAAACAGAGAGAGACTGAAATTACTCTGGCACTTTATGGTACTGAAGAGTATTAAGCTGGGAGTCTCCTAACCCTGAGACTTTCTTGTTTTGTTTCTATATCCTCTGCAAGAGTGAGAGAAGCATTAGCAGGTGCAGGCAAGTAATTCATATACATTCTAAATGTCTTTTTCCATGAGGGTTTGTGCTTCAGTTGCATGTAATAATAATCACCAGCAGTTTTCTGGTCTCCAGAAGCTGTACTGGGAAGCTGATAATAGTGTAGCTGAAGGCTGAGGAACTTGTGGGATTTATTTAAATGCACAATGTCATTATGTGTTTTTATTTCTAGTACAAAGAACAGTGAAAAGCAGTGAGGCCAGCACTAGGGCACAAGTCACACAATCAGAGATTCTCCCCAGTCATACATCAAAGTATCACACAATGGTAGGGGTTGGAATAGAATAGAATAAAGTAGGTTGGAAGAGAGCTTCAAGACCATCACGTCCAATCTATCAGCTAATCCAACACACCTAATTAACTAAACCATGGCACCAAGCACCCCATCAAGTCTCCTCCTGAACACCTCCAATGATGGTGACTCCACCACCTCCCTGGGCAGCCCATTCCAATAGGCAATCACTCTCTCTGTGTAGAACTTCCTCCTGACGTCCAGCCTAAACCTTCAGAGATCATTGACCTTCAGAGATCATTGACCTTCAGAGATCATTGACCTTCAGAAATCATTGAGTCCAATCCCCCTGCCAAAGCAGGATCACCCAGGGCAGGGCACACAGGAACAGATGTGGGTTGTCTTGAAAGCCTCCAGAGAAGGAGACCCCACAACCTGTCTTGGCAGCCTGCTCCAGGGCTCCAGCACCCTCACCATAAAGAAGTTTCTCCTCATGTTCAGGTAGAACCTCCTGTGATCCGGTTTGTCCCCATTGTTCCTTGTCCTATCGCTGGGCATTTCTTGTTGCTGTAATTCTGTTTCCAGCACCCATCTGAACACCCCAGGTTGGATTATTGCTGTTGGGAAGCGTATGTGTCATGTTTTATTTGATCTGAGATGGGCTGGAGCAGCCTGAAGCCGACCGCATTAAAGTTCCAAGAGGCTTAAGCGGAGAAGTTTCAATTTCTCCTTTTCTCCCAGTGGCTGTGCTAGCAAATGCCACTTGCACATTTTGGTCACCTATCAATAGAAATTTACAGCTGAAGAAAGGTTTTCAAATTGTAATGAATAAAAAAGAAGAAGAGAAAAAATATAAAGAGGGGGGGGAAAAAAATCAATAGTTTTTCATGACTGCCTGGAGCTTTATGATTTGGCTCACTGGGTTGGTTAGAAAGGCTTGCAGGAGCTATTCTGTTGGTAGCAAAAAGGTACAAAATACTATTTGTTTGTGTTTGGGTTGGGTTTTTTCCCAGCTACTCTCTCCATTGAGTTGTTGTTTTGAGTCTATAAAATATGAAACAATTTTGGAAGCCTCTCCATCCGTTCCACGCAGGTTTCTGCACGATTTTCTCCATGCTTGCAGTTGTTTTTTGGGGTTTTTTTTACACTTAATTGCTTTTTAAAGCAAAGCAAATTCTAATAGTATCCTTCAAAAGGATTGCCCAAGGGGGCCAGAAAATCAGCAGTTACAGATAGTACTTTTTACGTCCATATGTTCTACTATATTCTCTATGGAAAAATGTGTTTGGAGGTGCTTTGGGAGAGAGGAGGATCACAATATCAAGTAATAAAGAATGAGGGCAAATAAAGAGCAAGCTTTAATTCTTCCTTTACTTGCAGAATGTTTCAAGTAGACTTCCATACTGTATGGATTCACAGAACCATAGAATGGCTCAGGTTACAATGGACCTTAGGGGCCTCCAAGCCCCCTGCCAGGGGCAGGGATGCCTCTCAACTGGTTTGTTGTTCAAGGCCTCATCCAACCCAGCCTTGAACTCCCCCAGGCAGGAGGCATCCTCAACCACTCTGGGCAACCTATTCTAGAGTTTCACCACCCTCATACTGGAGACCTTCTCCCTAAGATCCACTCTAACCCTGTTCTCCCTCAGCTTCAAACCATTCCCCCTTGCCCTGTCTCTAGACACCCTCATGAAAAGTCCCTCTGCAGCCTTCCTGTAGAATCCCTTCAGAATCCCAATATCACAGAAACATTCAGCTTGGTCAAGACCCTCAGGATCTCCAAGTCCAACCGAGAACCCTACTCTACAAGTTCATTCCTAAATCATAGCCCCAGGCACCATATCTAAATGACCTTCAAACACATCCAGGGTTGCTGACCCAACCACCTCCCTGGGCAGCACATTCCAATGCCTGATCACTCTTGGGATAAAATTCTTTCTATTGTCCAGGCTAAACCAACCCAGGTGCAGTTTGAGGGCTGTTGCTTCTTCTTCTCTTGCTAATTACCTGTGAGAAGAGATCATCACTAACTGGGTATTGGTGTATATAGACTGACTATATACACTGACCATGTACCCCACTCTTGCACTGGTGTCAGCTCCTGAACCAGGTAGTTTAAGGATACTGGAGAGTCTCAGGACTTCCCAGACCCCACTGGTAGTGCTGTCTCTGCAAGAATTGTTTCAGCAGGATAAGAGGAGTAAAAACCTGGAAAAGTTGAGTCTTGCTCTGCAAAAGATAGCATTTTTATTTATTTCTTCCTTTAACACCACAAAAGTGCAATTGAAGACTCTGAGCTGAGCCATGAATCAGTCATTCTGGGGAGAGAAATGTGTTCACACACAGGAATTAGGGAATAAGTCAAACTGCCTGCCATAGAAGTTGACCCTAATTAAGGTCAATTCTCCTCGATAAGTAATTAATCAGGGATCCTTATTATGCTTTAGTCTCTTTGTTAACAATAAACAGAACATTATTTTATTTTTATGGTTGGAATGAGACTCTCTTAATTGATAGCATTCTGCAGGAGGTAAACATTCATCAGCACTGCCACTGATACGCTGAAGACATTTTGAATTAGAGCAGCGTTGGTGAAATCAAAGAGGGAAACTGCAAGGCCAGAGAATGTATAAGTACAGATTCTCAGATCTTCTGTGATTTATTGTTTGCTTATGAAGTGAAAAAGGGCATTGAGGTGCTGGAGTATGTCCAGAGAAGGGCAACAAGGCTGGTGAAGGGACTGGAGAACATGGCTGGTGAGGAGCAGCTGAGGGAGCTGGGGTTGTTAAGCCTGGAGAAGAGGAAGCTGAGGGGAAACTTCATTGCTCTTTACATCTCCCTCATAGGAAGCTGCAGTGAGGTGGATGTTGGGCTCTTCTCCCTTGTATCAGATGACAGATTGAAAAGAAATGGCCTGAAATTGTGTCAGGGGAGGTTTGGACTTTGTTGGTCATTGTCAGACCTTTGTCAGAGTGGCTGCATCTGCCACAGTCACCTACTTCTGCCTTCAAGTGCTTACAAATGTTATTTGTTTATATTATAGTTCCCCTAGAATGCAGTTTGCCATCACTGTGTTGCTCTGCTCATCATCTTAGCACCTGGACACCTTTTGCTAAACAGTAATGGCAAATACTCTTTCTGCTTGTCTGTATTTCACTGTATGAGGTGTGTGTGCAGTAGAATGTTCTGTTTCACCTTTTCATTCATGTATAAGCATGCATGTGTAAAAGTAAAGATATACAAACAAATAGGGTGCCAGAGCCCTGGGGCAGGCTGCCCAGAGAGGTTGTGGAGTCTCCTTCTATGGAGATCCTCAAAACCCACCTGGATGCTTTCTGGTGTGACCTGCTCTAGGTGATCCTGCTATGGCAGGGGGTTTGGACTGGATGATCTCTGGAGGTCCCTTCCAACCCTTAACCTTCTGTGCCTCTGTGATACAGAGAAGCACCTGCATATGTGTATAGATCACGATGTATTTATATCAGTGAAAGAAGGTAGCAAAGGTTTTGATTGTCAGTAATAGCATATAAGTAGTTTTTGAGTGTGGGATGCAGCATAGAAAGAAAACAAACCCATAATTATTTAGCAGATAAAGTAGGTCCAGAGGAGAGTCACAAAGAAGATTAGAGGGCTGGAGCATCTCTCCTATGAGAGACAGACAAGAGTTGAGGCTGTTCAGCCTGGACAAGAGAAAGTTCCAGGGAGACCTTGGAGCTACTTTTCAGTATCTGAAGGGAACCTACAGGGAGGCTGGGGAGGGACTGTTTAGAAGAGCCTGTGGTGGTAGGACGAGGGACAATGCTTTGAAACTGGAGCAGGGGGGATTTAGGTTGGGCATCAGGAGGAAGTTCTGCACAGTGAGAGTAATGAAATACTGGAACAGGCTGCCCTGGGATGTGGTTGAAGCCCTGTCCCTGGAGACATTCAGAATTAACCTTGCTGTGTTACTCCTCAGCCTGATCTAGTTGGAGGTGTCCCTGCTGACTGCAGGGGAGTTGGACAAGATGACATTTGGTGGTCCCTTCCAACCCTATACAATCTGTCAGTCTGTGAGATAAGAGACAGAGCTTAGTAGAAGAGCAGCTCCAGTGGTTTCCTTGTTTGTGGTGTGCGCTGTACGCTGGAGTTTGTGGAGTTTCTCCACAGCAGGGTGGGCGCAGTGTTTGCACAGTGCTCTGCCTGAGCAGTCCCCAGGATTTGCAGAGCTGAAAGGGGAATAGGGAGAATGCTCACTGGGGAGATCTGTCAATCACAAATGCCTTTTATAATGGGGGGTGAGCCAGGCAATCTGTTAGCAGCTGCAAGGCAGAGCAGAAGAGGCAAAAAGGGAGCTTCAGTTCAGGTAAAAGAAAACTGTGCATGATGTCCTCTAATGATGCTACCACTTATTGAGGCTGCTTGTGGGCAAGGAACAATTTGGTAAAACAAGAGAAGAGAAAGAAGTAGGGTTTGCTTTTTGTAGCCCTGAAGTTATCAGATTTAATGCAGAAAAAGGTCTGAAAGGCTGTCTGCTTGCACAGCCACACACACAGCTGCCTTACATGATCCTAGACTAAAACCCTTTGGAGTCTAATGCTCTAGAATAATTTGTTCAGGAGTGCTGGGCTTACCCATGTGGAAACCTCACCTCTGTGATTTAAGCAAAGTCAGTGAGACATCAGGTGATCTGCTGCAGAGCACAAGGCATTTCAAACATAAGCTAGGCAGAAAGCTGGGTAAGATGATGCAGAGATTTTTTTTTCCCTGCTCTGGTTTTAGGAAGTCTGAAGAGTAGGACTTGATCCAACAAGTCCATGAAACCCTTTCCCCCTGACTTTATGCTTCCCACCCCTAACCCCCCCCTCCCCCCCCCCCCCCCCCTTTCCTTTCAGAGATGGAATAGGATGAGAGGAAATGGTCTTAAGTTATACCAGGGGAGATTTACATTGGATATTAGGAAAAAACTCTTTACTGAAGGGATGGTCAGGCATTGGAACTGGCTGCCCAGGGGGGTGGTGGAGTCACCATCCCTGGAGGTGTTCAAAAAACATGTGGATGTGGCACTCAGGGACATGGGTAGTGATAGGAATAGGGGGAATGAGCAAAAGTAGAAATGGGTAGATTCAGATTGGATGTTAGGAAGAAGTTCTTCCCTATGAGGGTGGTGAGACACTGGCACAGGTTGCCCAGGGAGGTGGTGGAAGCCTCATCCCTGGAGGTTTTTCAGGCCAGGCTGTGAGCAACCTGCTCTAGTGTGAGCTCTCCCTGCCCATGGCAGAGGGTTTGGAACTGGCTGATCCTTGAGGTCCCTTCCAACCCTGACAATTCTGTGATTCTATGTTTTAGTGGGCATGGTGGTGTTGAGTGGCTGGTTGGACTCGATGATCTTAGAGGTCTTTTCCAACCTTAATGATTCTATGAGTCTCTTTCCTGCTACCCTGATGCGTTTGCAAAGATTCATCTGGTCAAACTGCCTCAAGGGTGCTTACAGCCTTCAAGTAATCAAAGATTTATATGTCACAAGTCAAAGATCTGCCAGCCTGCTGGGTTGCAGGTTGGATTGACTGAGATAAAGGCAAGAGATGTATTGTGGGGTATCTACTTATAGTAGGGGTCTTTTAGTAGGGTAGCTACTTATGGTAGGGTATCTGCTTGTGATGGGGGTCTTCTGGGGTGTGAAATCTTGTCCCTTCTTTTGTTTTCCTTTTTAAGTTTCAAATAGTCCCTTACTGATGTAAATGCTGTAGAAGGATGAAAATGGAAAGAGTGAGATGCCTTGTTTCTGATAAGCTTTTTGCTAGGAAAACCTTGATCTTAGCAAAGCCAGATTCTTACTAAAACCACTGAAAGCACATCATTTACATCAGCTATCTGTCATAGCCAGTCCAGAGGAGGGCCATGGGAACGATCAGGGGGTTGGAGCACCTCTGCTATGAGAGGCTGAGCGAGCTGGGGTTGCTCAGCCAGGAGAGGAGGAGGCTCTGGGGAGACCTAATAGCAGCTTTCCAGAACCTGAAGGGGGCTACAAGAAGGATGGAGAGAGACTGTTTGCAAAGGCCTCTAGTGATAGGATGGGGGGCAATGGCTTCAAACTACAGAAGGCAGATTTAGATTGGATGTTAGGAACAAGTTCTGCACCATGATGGTGGTGCAGGTTGCCCAGGGAGATGGTTGGGGCTCCATCCCTGGAGATAGTCAAAGTGAGGCTTGCCAGTGCTCTGGACAACCTGATCTAGTTGAGGATGCCACTGCTGACTGCAGAGGGGGTTGGATTAGATGACCTTTGGAGGTCCCTTCCAGCCTAGACCATTCTATGGTTTTTACCATCGCATCTCTTCCCCACTGCAGTACGTGAGAATAGCTGTAAGAAGCAGAAGCCTTGAGTTAAAAAAACAAGTGAGAACTACTGAGAGGTGCCCTGGTTTTACCACAATGCTATTAATAATGTGACCTTGACTTCAGTGGAGCGCCTTCAGCCTTTTAACTTTCAGAGGTAAATATCTGCCACCTATATAAAAATCAAAGCAGGAAGCAAAGGAAGCAGATGCACTGAAGGGCAAAAATCCAAAGGGAGGTTAGAATAATGCCCTAAAAAGTTGATTGTTGGTTGCCTGAGAGACCCCATTTGCTAAGTGGTGATTTCCCAAAGTTGTAGAAGTCTCCTGTAATGTACAGAAGTAAAGAATTTGTAGCTGAATGAAAGGATGAGATTGTTCCATTCCCTGGTGCAGCTTGCAGACAGTGATGCATTTTGCAGTTTTGGCTGTTTGTGGCTGTTGCACTAACAGTTGTAACAGTTGCAAAGCAACTACTTATACACTGTTGGGAGTGGGGTTAAATACCATTGTGTTCATAGAATCACCAAGGTTGGAAGAGACCCCAAAGATCATCAAGTCCAACCTGTCACCACAGACCTCATGACTAATAAACCATGGCACCAAGTGCTACATCCAATCCTCTCTTGAACACCTCCAGGGATGGTGACTCCACCACTTCCCTGGGCAGCACATTCCAATGGCTAACAACTCTCTCTGTGAGGAACTTTCTCCTCATCTTCATGAACATAAATGATGTATTTGGACATCGTTCAAGCCTGCTGCTGACCCATCCTAGTGAAAACAACAACACTCTTGACTGTTCCCTGCTTCAGAGAGCCTTACAGAGCCTGGCAGTACAAAACTGTAACATGCAAAGCTTCCTTGCTGTAGGTTAACTTCTGCTTTGATTTTGTCTGATGGGCTCAGGGTTAGCATTTTAAAATATTTGTCAGGTTTCTTTTGGAGCAATTAAGTTTATTTGCAGGTCTCTTGCATGTTGGAGAACACATAGTTGATGGTGCTGATGCTGTTTTGCAATGGTTCAAAGATTCACAGGTTGCACTGGGTTGGAGGGAACTAGCAAAGGGTGTCTTGTCCAACCCCCTGCACTCAGCAGATACCTCTAGCTAGATCAGGCTGCCCAGGGACACAGCAAAGCTGATCCTGAATGTCTGCAGGGGTGGAGCCTCAACCACATCCCTGGGCAACCTGTTCCAGTATTTCACCACTCTCATTGCACAGAACTTCTTCCTCATGTCCAACCTAAATCTCCCCTGCTCCAGTTCCAAACCATTGCCCCTCATCCTATCACTGCAGACCCTTCTAAGCAGTCCCTCCCCAGCCTTCCTCTAGGTCCCTTTCAGCTATTGAAACATTGCTCTAAGGTTTCCTTGGAGCCTTCTCTTCTCCAGGCTGAAAAACCTGATTAGTTCAGCTTGTCTTGATAGGAGAGGTGATTCAGCCCTCTGATTGTCTTTGTGCCTCTGCTCTGGACCCCCTTCACCAGGCTCATGTGTCTCTTGTGTCAGGACCCCAGATGTGTTCCTTGCAGAAGCTGTTTGCCAACACTCCTGATAACCTGTACACGTCCCTCACATTGCTTTGTGTCATCTCTCTTCCATGGGGGTTTGGTTTTGTTAGGATGCCAGAGCTTTGTTTTCAAACCTTGGAGGCTGTTAGCAACAGTCACAGAGCAGAATTTGGGGTTTTGTTTTCACCTTCCAGCTCCACACTGGATTTCACAGTCCAGTCAACTGACACTGTTTGATCACTTCATGTGCTACATGTATTCAGTATAAGGATCCTTACACGCTCACAGCATTAAGTGATCAAAAGAAGTGAGATCCTCTGTTGTAGCGTTGATAACGGTCTACTCCACACCGCGTATCTCAGCACAGCACGCAGGGAAATTGTCACATTGGGTTTGATTCTGAAAGATCTTCAAGATGAAGAAAGGTAAGATAAAGGAAGCTACTGCCATTGAAGAAAATATACATGGTATTGAAGCTTGCTATAGGATGACTCTGCTTGTGACAGTAAGAGAAAGGACTGCTCAGAAAATGGGACAACAGCCAGGACTTTAACAAGCCAGGACCTTCTGGTGATAGGATGAAAAGGAAGGGATTGAAGCTTGAAGAGGGCAGAATCAGAGTGGAGATTAGGAAGAAATTTGTTCCAGTGAGGGTGGTGAGATACTGAAAGCAGGCTGCCCAGGGAAATTGTAGATCCCTCCTCCCTGGAGGTGTTCAAGGCCAGGCTGGATGGGGCCCTGAGCAACCTGGGCTAGTGGAAGGTGTCCCTGCCTATGGCAGGGGGGTTGCACCTAGATGATCTTTAAGGTCCCTTTCAACCCAAACCATTCCATGAATCTATGAATCTATTATCTGACTTTTTCCAAGCAGTTCAAACCTGTGTCATGTTGTAGCTCTGCTGTCTGGGAATAACCATAGCTGTGGTTCCTTAGGTGAGGTCCATTGAAGTCAGTTGTATGTTGGTTTTATAGGCCAGTAATTGATTTGTTATTGTTGTTTGTCGCTTTGGTTTTGTTTACTTCTCCTTGTTGCAACAACAAGCTCTTCCAGGCACATGTTTCTGAAGTGAGAATGTTGTGTGTTCTTCATTGTAGAGAGAGGAAAAAATGGTCATCTAGGTCCATTGTTCAGATCCTCAGCTTTAATTCATATTGTAAGCAAGGTTTTGCTTTCACAGAATCACAGCATTTTAGGGTTTGGAAGAGACCTCCAGAGATTTAGTCCAATCCCCCTGCCAGAGGGCAGGTCACACAGGAACACATCCAGGTGGGTCTTGAATGTCTCCAGAGAAGGAGACTTGAAAACCCCTCTGGGTAGCCTGCTCCAGGGGTCTGCCACCCTCACAATAATGAATGTTCAGGAGCCAAGAGGAATTAGGTACAGATTGGTTTGGTTTGGTTTGGTTGGTTTGGTTTTTTTTCCAGTTGCATATCCCAAAGCAACAGACAAAGAGTTAGGAAAGAGTTCAGGAAATAAATCTGCATTCAGGGAATCAGAACAATAAAGGAGTGCCAAAGCTGCACTAAAACAGTGGTTTAAGAAGTTCTTTGTCCCAGTGTTTGTGGTAGGCAGCTGGGAATATTCAAGTTTGTCATTAATGAACGGTAGTAGGTGTTCAGTTTTCATTAAAGCTCGATAGGAGCTGGGCAGCTAATACCATTTCTTGGTTTTTTAATAATTCCCTACAGATTTTTAATATGAGGAACCCTTTGACCCAGATTCTGAAAACTTCATTACTTGCCTTTTCAGGAGCATGTGTGTTAATCATATGGTTATTAATCATTGAGCATGAAAGCCTGCACAAGAATTTGCTGATTCTTTGCTTCTGGTCCCAGCTATACCTCCCACTGACTCTGACTCTGGATTTGGTTTAGACATGCAAATTATCACAAGAGTTCTGTGAAGCCTTTCTCAGTACAGAAATCAATACCTTTAAAGCAGCACAATTGCCAGTGTGGATTACATTGTACTGACATCGAGGTGCTACTCCTTGGGGTTTCTTTCTTGGAGTATCTTTGCCCCTATGGATAGCTGCATCCAGTCCTAGGAACAATATTTTAATAACTTCTGTGTTAAAAAAAAAACACTAAAAACAAGTGGAAAGGAAACCAAGTTTTCAAATCTTACTGTGCTGATGATGTGTCCAGCAGGTCTAGGGAGTTTTGCCTCCCTCTCTACTCTGCCTTGCTGAGACCACACCTGGAATACTGTGTCCAGTTTGGGGCTCCCCAATTCAGGAGAGACAGAGACCTGCTGGAGAGAGTCCAATGGAGAACTGCAAGAGTGGTGAAGGGAATGAGCATCTCTCCTATTAAGAAAGACTGAGAGACCTGGGGCTGTTTAGTCTGGAGACAAGAAGGCTGAGAGGGGACTTTATCAGTGACTATAAATATCTGAGGAGTGGGTGTCAGGATGAAGGTGTCAGGCTCTTTTTGGGGGTGCCCAGTGATAGGACAAGGAACAAGGGTTACAAGCAGGAACACAGGAGGTTCCACCTCAACATGAGGAGATACTTCTGTATGGTGAAGGTGCTGGAGCCCTAGAGCAGGCTGCCCAGAGAGGTTGTGGAGTCTCCTCCTCTCGAAACATTCCAAACCCACCTGAATGTGTTCCTGTGTGCCGTGCCCTAGGTGATCCTCCTCTGGCCAGGGGGATTGGACTGAATGATCTCTGGAAGTCCCTTCCAACCCCTAACATTGTATGATTCTTTGATGTATGTTTGGGGAGAGTGCTTGCTATTTCTGAGGCTGGACATGTTATCATCCCAGGTACACAAGCTCAGAGGTGTCTGCCTGTGTGGAAAACAAGCTTGCAGAAGCAGTGTCAAAGCATGTGAGCTACCTTGGCCAGCAGTGAAAAGACTTTCTTTTCCTTCAAATTAGGCTCTCTTTGGAGTAATGGCATCTGTAGTCTCTTCAATCTGTTTTAACCATCTCTTGGTGAGACATTAGCAAGGTCAAGATATTTCTGTGCGACCTGCTGTTTTGACACAAAGTATCAGGTTAAGGGCTGACTGCTTAAATTGTTCTTTACTGCATATTTTGTTTGAAAAATTTAATTCTGTGTACTGCAGTAATGCTGCTGAGTGGATAATGAGATGCAGCCTGCTGCTGCTGCTGCAGGCTCTACACCATATGTCTTCCATAACTATTTGGGGGGCTGGTTGTTAGGGTAATTGTATCATCTCAGTAATTCATCATCAGAGTAACTGGAAATAATACAGCTGTGATGTATAGCAGAGAGACACACAATGGCTAGAACTGCACTGGAAAAATGAAGGCTGTGAACTCAGGTGCCAAAATCATCGACTCACAGATTGCCTTGGGTTGGGAGGGACCCTCAAAGGTCATCTTGTCCAACCCCCTGCACTCAGCAGGCACACTTCCAACTAGAGCAGGCTGCCCAGGGACACATTGAGTCTGATCTAAAATGTCTCCAAGGATGAGGCTTCAACCACATCCCTGGACAACCTGTTCCAGTATTTCACCACTCTCTTTGTGCAGAACTTCCTCCTGATGTCCAACTTACATCTCTCCTAGCTCCAGCTTCAAACCATTGTCCCTTGTCCTATCATCACAGGCCCTTCTAAACAGTCCCTCCCCAACCTTCCTGTAGGTTCCCTTCAGATAAATGCAGCAATATGGTGTTCCTGGAGCCTTGTCCTCCCCAGGCTGAGCAGTACCAATTCTCCCAGCCTGTCTTCATAGGTGAGGTTCTCCATCCCTCTTGGTGATCTTTCTTTGGCAGGGGGGTTGGACTGGATGATCTCTGGAGGTCCTTTCCATCCCCTAACATTCTGTGATTCTGTGAAGCCAGTGTCACTTCTTCCACTTAGTCCTCCACTTAGGATGGTACACCTCAGTTGTAAATTAATGTGATGCTGAGCACACTTTTCACTTCCCTCTTTTAAGGGTCACTGCTTTAAGGCTAGAAGCTGCTTGCTTTGTGTAGAGCAACATGTGGGGATGCAGTAGCTCTGCTAGCTTCTGTATGTATTTGCATGGCTAATATTGTTACCCTGACAGTGCTATTTCTTATGTGTCAACCAGGGGCATCTGGCAAACAATGGGTTCTTATTATTTCTATATTGATTTAGAAAATCTAGATAACTTAATGGCATGAAACTAGGCTCATTTAAAGGTTTATGAAATGATCTTATAGAGCTCCCCAGTGAAACGTGAGAGCAAAACATGCTGCAAATTCTCTATCTCTATTTAATGAAACCTGTGCCCATCAGGAAAAGGGAGGGGATCCTGCCCCTCTGCCCTGCTCTGCTGAGACCCCATCTGCAGTACTACATCTAGTGCTGACACTCCCAACACAACAATGGCATGGAACTGCTGGAGTGGGTCCAGAGACCACCATTAAGATGATCAGAGAGCTGGAGCACCTCCACTAGGGGGACAGGCTGGGAAATTTTGGGCTGTTCAGCCTGGAGAAGAGAAAGCTCCAAAGGAGACATTAGAGCAGCCTTCCCATTCATGAATGGGGCCTACAAGAAAGCTGGGAAGGGACTTTTGACAAGGACTTGTAGAGATAGGATCAAAAGGAATGGATTGAAGCTCGAGGGTGGCAGATTTAGACTGGAGATTAGGCAGAAATTCTTCACCATAAGCATGGTGAGACACTGGAACAGGTTGCCCAGGGAGATGGTGGAAGCTAAATGATCCTTGAAGTCCCTTCTAGCCCTGACAATTCTGTGATTCAATGATCATAGAGGAAAATGTCACCAGAAGTACCAGAGGGTACGTGGGGATAGACACAGGGAAGCGTAAACGGACATCACAGTCTGTTCTGTTCCTGGCTCTGCTCAGGTTGAGTGGGGGGGAAAGTTTTTGGAAGATTCTGTCCCAGGTGGAGAAGTGAGTTAATTTGTGTGTCTATTCCTTTTCCCTGAATGCCTGTTGTATTTCTGTGTGTATTTGTACATAGTATTCAAATTTCACCTCCAGTTCTGTGTCAGTGTTTCTGTTTTACTCCCTTGGGGGTAAAATACCTTTCTGTCCTTGTGCCCTGGGCATCTTGTGGCTCAAACCAAGGACAGTGTCATTGCCAGGAAACATTTCCTCTGGAAGGTACTAGATGCTAATAAGATAAAATGATGGGCTATTAAACTAAAATATGCTTAGTTAATGAAGGATGGAATTCAAATGTCTCTTCTGCCCGTTGTGTAGCCCCCTCCTCACTTCCTGAAGCAACCAGTACTATTTTTTGCCTACACATTTCCTTAACAGGAGTCAGAAAACCAGAAATAATCTTAATTACTTTAGATATATTCCTCTAACATAGAACATTAGCTTCTGATTACATTTGAGTGAAAAAAATGATCTGACTCCTCTTAACAAAACTCCAGAAACATATTCTTCAATAACTCCAAAGTAAACCACCAGTTACTTCTAAGACTTTCTTACCACAATCACCAACAAGCTGTGCCTCAGGGACTGAAACTCTAATATGCAGGCTGGCAGGATTGAAGGTTGGGGTTTTTTTTGATGCCTCTATTTGTTGACCTGTGTGAGTCGTGGTATTATTATCTTTCTTTGGAACTTGCTAAAGCTTGCAACTCTTATGAGCTTAGGTTGTCTGTGGTCTCTTCTGAAACTACTGTTGTGCCAAATCTGCACATGCGCCTGTTTGACTCTAGAATTATTACTACAGAGAGCAGTAAAACTTTGCTGATGCTATAAGAAATATCATTCTTTTGGAGATATATATATATATATATTTTATACTAGCATAGGTTTTACTGCATGTGGAGTTGGCAGATTGGTAGCACTGAACTAGGGTCCAACAGGGAACAAATTGCACTGTCAGCTGCTGGCTTGATTTGCATTTCAATGTTTCTCGGCTGGCTCTTGTGTTCATCAGCATTCTTGGTGCTTCAGCAGAGCTCTGTTAACACCAAAGCAGAAGTATTTGGAGTGCACAGTTCTAAAAGCATGCTTGAAAAGATTCCAATGGAATGGATGTGGAGAAAAAACAAAACTCAGGCTAAGAACCATAAACAGCATGGTGGACTTCTGTGAGCTGATTTTTGCCAGGAGAGCTCTGAAATTATCCTCTTTGCTGGTGGGCAAACATAACCTAGAGATCTGAGCCTAAACCACTGTGCTACTTCAGCTCACTGGCAAGGATAAGACCATTCAGCAGTACTGTTGACTTACTGGCATGATTAGTAACACACAGATATTTGTACAGTGCCCATCATCAGGGTGCTGAAGAGGAAACCTCACATTCAGCATTTGTCTGAGGCTGTTCCTGATAGGAGGAACAGCTTTCATGTTAGTATGAATAAACAAGTGATAAAGGAGAATTTGTACTACTGCACTATGCACCTTGAGGCTGGAAAAATGGAAATAGTAAATGCTTCAGCTTCGTCACTCTTTTCCCTTTCCACACTATCACATTGCTCCAAAAGAGGAAGATAAGTAAAAAGCAATTCTTTCTGACAGGCTGCAGAGCCATTAGGTTAAGCATCACAGGGCTGAGGGCTGGGATCAGGTTATCTCAATAGGATTGTGGACATTAGCTGATCCACACTAACTGTTTGTGCACGTGGCCTTAACAACAGTTGAAAGATCATGTGGCTTGCAGGCAGAGGAGGAGTACAGTGAGTTCAAACTGCAGTGTGATTAATACAAGGGCTTAAAAAAATCTCTCATCATCATAGAGGTGATTATTGGAGCTCAGCTGATCCATGGAGGCTTACTGCTTTGTGGCAGTATCACCTCCCTGGGCCTGTGTACTGTCAGATCTTTGCATCACAGTTTATTTTGTAGTTCTAAAGGACTCTGTACAGTCAAATTTTATTCCATGTCATGTTTAATGTCATGCTCAGAAGTCAAACAGGTCACAGAATCACAGAATGTTGTGGGTTGGAAGGTACCTCCAGAGATCATCACGTTCAAACCCCTGCAAAGCAGGACCACTTAGGGCAGGTCACACAGGAACACAGCCAGGCAGGTTTGGAAGATCACTAGAGAAGGAGAGTCCACAGCCTCTCTGAGCAGCCTGCTCCAGGGCTCCAGCACCCTCACAGTAAAGATGTTTCTCCTCATGCTAAGATGGAATTCCCTGTGATTGAATTTACGTCCATTTCACCTTCTCCTGTCACTGGGTATCACTGAAAAGAGCCTGACTTCACCCTCCTGACAGCCACCCTTCGGATATTTGTAGGCATTAATCAGGTCCCCTCTCAGCCTTCTCCAGACTGAGCAGCCCCAGGTCTCTCAGGCTTTCCTCATAAAAGAGATGCTCCAGTCCCTTAACCATCCTCATAGCTCTCCATTGAACTCTCTGCAGTAGCTCCCTGTCCCTCTTGAACTGGGGAGCCCAGAACTGGACACAGTATTCCAGATGTGGTCCAACTGGGGCTGAGTAGAGGGAGAGTAGAACCTCCCTCAACCTGCTGGCC
This sequence comes from Melanerpes formicivorus, assembly GCF_026170545.1. Classification (NCBI taxonomy): domain Eukaryota; kingdom Metazoa; phylum Chordata; class Aves; order Piciformes; family Picidae; genus Melanerpes; species Melanerpes formicivorus. The sequence continues at coordinate 10,124 of NW_027145148.1, read as the reverse complement.
AAACTCTCAGTACACCTGCATATACTATTGGCCGCCTTGGCTGTCCCATGGATAACTTCTTATCAACCAGGACATAATAGAATATAAATATATAATCATATCTAATATACTATATATATTTATATCTATATCTATATATGTAATACATACTATATATTGGTATAAAATGTATAAATGTAGACATAATAACAAAGAAGACTTAAATTCAAGCCCCAGATTTGCTTCCTTGTTTTATGGGAGGTTACACAAGTTCCCACAAGCGATGAAGAAGTATGGAAAGGATTACATGCATCCTTTAAATATGGAGTTTTTCAGCCTCTCAGTTATAAATATGTATTAGAAATAGAGCCCCAAACCCCACTGTAGTTTGGTATCAACTCTTAGGGTGATACTCTTTGCTATTGCATCTTCATGGTTAGTGTCTGTGCACACTACTTAAGTACAAATGGGGAGAAGCCAATGAAACTTGGGTGTTTTTTCCCCCCCAAAAATGTAAATGTGCTCCAGTGAGGCTAAAGGTCTCCCTTCAAGCCTGTAAAGAATTTATTTCTCTTGCTAATATCTGGCCATATACAGATGGTAGCTTGAGAACCATTGCAGCACCACAGTCTCTTAGTTTGGAAGAGCTGCTGGTGTATTTTCCTTTCATGCCACTTCAATTTGCCTGCACCTATCCTATTCACTCAAGGGTGGTTTTTGTTTGGTTGGTTTTGGGCTTTTTTTCCCCCTCTCTTACCATTCATTTTAAGTCTAAAATAATCAATTTATGTGGGTATATATAACAAATAGGAAGAGAGATATGTAAAGTGTAGGTTATGAATAGTACAATTATGAATCACTGTACAATTAGCTTTTATTTTTAATCCTCAAAGCCTTTGATTTCTTGAAAGCACTGTGAAAAGGTGCATATGCCATTACCATTACATGCTGGGGTTCTGCATTTCATAAATTAGCCAAAGAGGTGATTGCTGTGGCTGGGACGATGTTATATTTCTTTGTATATATAGCTGTATAAAGGAAGCAAGCACATGAATGGAACAGGTGAAGCAAATAAGCTACTGCATCCATAGGAGAAAATGGGTGAAATCTGATCTGAATCATGCTTGAACCCAGTTGAAGTAAATCAGAGCTGCAGTTTCTCTCCCAAGGTATCTAGGAGATTGCCCTGCAACTCACATGAATGGCAAAAGAAGGTGGATAGGATAGGATAGGATAGGATAGGATAGGATAGGATAGGATAGGATAGGATAGGATAGGATAGGATAGGATAGGATAGGATAGGATAGGATAGGATAGGATAGGATAGACCAGGTTGGAAAAGACTTTTGAGATCATCAAGTACAGCCTATCACCCAACACCATCTAATCAACTAAACCATGACACCCCATCCAGGCTCTTCCTTAACACCTCCAGTGATGGTGACTCCACCACCTCCCTGGGCAGCACATTCCAAAGGCCAATCACTGCCACCCTATAGGCAAGTGCAATACAACTGGAAATGTGTGCCAGTATCATGAGCATCTGGAAAATCTACAGCCTTAGTTCAGAGTAAGAATGTGTGGTGGATGTCCCCTGATCCCTACATGTGCTCAGGTACAGGAGGTTATAGGCAAATTGCAGCCAGAGCAACAAAAAAATCTTGATGTATCAGAAAATACATGTGTTTTTAAATATATGAATAACAAATATGAATATATAAATAAAAGATTACAATATAGATAAAACATTAAAATATGAATAACATAAACATAAAAATGTTAAGATATAAATAAAAATATCAAAATATATAGAAATAAAATATGAATTTTAAACAGTTGTCTTGATCCTTACCAGGAGCAAGATGCCGTCCTTGTGTCACAAGCAACTTTTGTTCCTCTCTGGCTCGAAAGTCATTGTTAGGCAATTGATCTGTTAATATCTTAATGAATTGGAGATACTACAATTCGATGCAAACAAATCTCTCTATTAGCAAACCCCCAAGAGCTCCTCCTTTTGGTATCAGTTGTGAAGACTCTGAGGATGAATGAAGGTTGGAGTAAGAAGATGCAGGGCTGAGCCTTGGTGCTACAGCCAGAAAATCCTCATCCCTCTTCTGAGTGATACTGTAAAGGCTAAAAGGAACAATGGTGTTCAATCCTCGTGGGGGTGAGGGACGGGACAGAGGAAGAAAACCTGAGCTTTCCTCCTGTTTTCCCTCTCTTCATCTTGGTCTGAATCTTGAAAAGGAGAGGACTCTGTGTGGTGGAATAACTCATTTGGAATATCAATTACCCCTCAAAGAGAGATCTTGGACTTACTGAGCTGTCAGGAGGCTCATCACTGCCACATGCAAGCCTTCAGAAGCTACCTCTGAGGGGGGAAGACTTTGTTAGAAATCTTTCTGTGCATGCCACGCTGTCTGTGTTTCTTGCTAAACCAGCTCTTAATTAGTGCTTTTTCTTCTTCCTTTTTGTTTACTTTTATTTTTTTAATATGCAGCACCAAGGCAAAATTGGAGTTAAGTTTAATGTTGGAACTGATGACATCTCTATTGAAGAGATCAACGCAATCATTAACGATGGCAAATACCATGTAGTACGTTTCACTAGGAGTGGTGGCAATGCCACATTACAGGTGGACAACTGGCCAGTTATTGAACGCTACCCAGCAGGTAAGGACTTACTCAAACTCTTGTGAGTAACAGGGGTTGGTGGGGGGGGGGAAGGGGAGGAGATGTGTGGAGTTTGGCTCATTTTGCTTCTCTTTGCTCTCTCGCAGTGTTTTAGTAGCTTAATTAAGTAGTTAAAGAGTCCTGAGCAATATGCAGTTTGTGATGATGGCGTTTCCTAAGTGAGTTTCAAAGCACAACGTTCAAGTTATTACTGGAAGTGGGAAAAATGCAGTTATCAAAGCATGAAATGTTGGGTTTGTTTCCGGGGTTTTTGTTGGGTTATTGTTTTAGAGGGGGGGAAAAAAAAGAAAGAAAGAAAGAAAGAATAAAGGCTTTGACAAAAGCTATGCAGTAAAGTGAACTCCCAAATCGATCTCCAAGTGATGGGATAAAACATTTGCTGAGGGAGAGGCTGTCTCTGTTCTTTTAATTACAACTTGCTACTGAAGCACTTGGAAGCTTCTGAATTTAGCAGCAGGCATAAACCAGAATTTGTATCAGTTATTCAGTTGTCCAACCAACCAGACTGAGGTGCCTTAACTTCAAATGCAAACTCCAGGGTACTACTTATGCAAGTGATGCTGGTTACCTGAACAAGACACAGGAGTGTGAAGACAGAGTTGCCTTGATCTGGTCTGTGTTTAATTTGATGCAAATGCTGTGCACTGAAGATTACTGTGTCACTGATTTCATCCAGTTTTAAAGGCAGAAGGTTTTACAGGCGCCCAATCCCTTTCTTATTGACTGGGACTACTGAGACATTAATGGCAACTTACAAATCTGCAAGTCGTCTGCTCACACTTGTTCTGTGTGTTGCTGTTATTAGACAAAAGGCAGCAGATCCAGAGCTGCAGGTATTCTGGTTTGCATATTTGCTGTTGCTCAAATGACAGTTCTGATTAATATCTCTGAAAGTAGAAAATCCTTCACTTGGTGAGTGCAGTGGGGTGGGAGGGTATGGTTTGCTAACTGGCCCTCAAGGCCAGTGGTGTGCTGGGCTGAGTCAAAAGATCCTGGCCAGCAGGTTGAGAGAGGTGATGCTGCCACTCTTTTCTGCTCTGGTGAGACTTAACTGGAGTGCTGTGCCCAGTTTTGGGCTCCTCAGTTCAAGAGAGACAGAGACCTGCTGGAGAGATTCCAACACGGGTTGTGAGGATGGTTGGAAGACTGGAACATCTCTGCTGTGAAGAAAGACTGAGAGACCTGGTGCTGTTTAGTCTGGAGAGGAGAAGGATGAGAGGGGACTTTATCACTGTCTATCAATATCTGAGGGGTGGGTGTCAGGATGAAGATGCCAGGCTCTTTTTGGGGGTGCCCAGTGATAGGACAAGGAACAAGGGTTACAAGCAGGAACACAGGAGGCTTCACCTCAACATGAGGAGACACTTCTTCATAGTGAAGGTGCCAGAGCGCTAGAGCAGGCTGCCCAGAGAGGCAGAGGAGTCTCCTTCTCTCGAGACATTCCAAACCCACCTGGATGTGTTCTTGTGTGTTCCCTGCCCTGGGTGATCCTGCTTTGACAGGAGGGTTGGTTTGGATGATCTCTGGAAGTCCCTTCCAACCCCTACCCTTCTGTGATTCTGTAATGGGTTACGAATGAGAGACTGTTCTGGCCATGAGAAACAGTTAACAGCTTTAAGTTAGATGCACCCCTGAGAGGTGACAAACCCTCGAAAGAAATGGGGTACTGAGTAAATATATCCTGAGTTTTTTCAGAGGTTCCTATTTTCCCCTATGCCCCACTTGTTTTGTTTCCTCTTGCACAGTTTGGTAGCTGAAATAAGATGGTGAAAGTCAGGAGGAGTGTGTCTTCATTTGTATTCAAGACTTACATAGCAGAAGAAAAAAACCTACATTTAGAGTGGGTTTGGGTTTGTTGTTGGTTTTTTTTCCTTCTGGGTTTTACCCAAGTGATGAGCATAAGAATATTTTCCCTTTCCTTCTCTATTCTGTTTCTTCCTGAAAACACAAAGTGCCTTGAAAAACAAAAACAACCAAACCAACCCTTCAGTTGATTTCTGAGGATACTGGCACTCAGAATTTGTTTAGACTGGACATGGATCAATTTAGAAAATAGAGTTATTTCCTTGATACAGGATTAGTGGAGTGGAAGGAGGTTGAATGTTTTCTTTGGATAATTTAGAGCTTCTTGAGCTTCCTGTAACAATCACTGTGCGAGCTGCATTTCAAGACATTTTCAGTTGCTTCATCATCTAGGGTACAGAATCCCTTGATTTGCTTTATTGATGGATCTTCCAAGACTGCTGTTGGCCTTTAATTTTCTTTGCCTTTCCCACAGTAATATTTTATGTCTCTTATATGCCATAGCATCACTTTTGAAAACCCTTCTCCCTCTTTTCACCTCTGTCTCTGTGCCTGCCCATGGCAGGGGCTTTGGAGTAGATGCTCTTCCCGAGGGGTGATCTTAGGAATACCTAAAGATGGATGTCAGCAGGATGGGACTGGTCTTCTTTCAGTGGTCCCCAGTGACAGGGCAAGAGGTAATTGGCAAAAACTGGAACACAGGAAGCTCCTTCTAAACGTGAGGAGGAGGAACTCCTTTAGGCTGAGGATGGTAGAACACTGGACTAGGCTGCCCAGAAAAATGTGGAGTCCCCATATTTGGAGGCATTTGAAGCCTGTCTGGATGCACTCCTGTTCAATCTGCCTTAGGTGAACCTGCTCTGGCATGGGGGTTGGACTAGCTTGTCTCCAGAGGTCCCTACCAAACCCTATCATTCTTCATTCTGTGATCCTTGCATCTCTGATTAGCCTTAGAAAATCATAACTCATTTACAGCTGTCCTGCAGTACCCCATGGGTCAGCAGAAGTTGTCAGGGCCGTATCTAACAGACCTAGATCTGACAACAGGAGCATCTTACACACATTGTTCGCACAAAAGAGATTGTCCAAACCCCTGCCAGACTAGAGGAACAGATGTAGCTGTGTGACTGGGGAGTATGAATTACAATCAAGCGTAGACACCAAAGGAGAACCTGTGTGAGTCTGTGTGTGTTGGCAGAAGTTCAAAGCCCAGACTGACATTCTGGTTCCTGCTAAGTACCTCTGCAATATGGCAGCTGGCAGCTGCAGCTTGTAGGAATTTGGTATCACACAGGCTAATTCTGCTCTGGGTTTTAGGTTTGTTTGGTTTGGGTTTGTTTCTTTTGGGCTTTTTTTTTCTTCCTTTAGCATATAAGTTGAAGCATCTGAAAGCACACATGTTTGTCTAAGGGACAAACAGCTAGATCTGTGGGCTAAATGTTGCTGTCACAGAACATCCAAGGGCTAGAGGAAGGGGGCACTCCAGTGAAATGCTGTTCTTGGTGCCTGTATTCTGGACTATAGAAAAGTATCTGCCCTCTTTTCATGGGATCCATCTGACATGGAGGTAAATGAAGAGGAACTTTTCCTGAGGGTGTCCAGAGACAGGAGAAGGGGGAATGGTTTGAAGACGAGGCAGAGCAGGGTTAGAGTGGAGCTGAGGAAGAAGTTCTTCAGTAGGAGGGTGCTGAGACTCTGGGACAGGCTGCTCAGAGAAGGGTACAAATGCCTCCTCTCTGGGAGAAGTGTTGAAGGCCAGGTTGGATAAGGCCTTGAGCAACTTGGTCTAGTTGATGTTTGTCCCTGCCCATGGCAAGGGGGTTAGAGGAGATGATCTCTGAGGTCCTTTCCAACCTAAGGCATTCTGTGATTCTGTTACCATGTGTCCTGTTTAGGGTAAATGCTCTCCATTTGTCTGTGGTTTGTGTATTTATATTGACCATAAAATTAGCAGGAGGAATTTGTGTCAGGACATTTGTTTCTCCAGAATGGATTAGTGTCTTCATAGGGTAGAATCATGGGATCATTTTGGTTGGAAAAGGCTTTTAACATCATGAAGTCAAATCATTCTGTAATTCAACCAAATCTGATGCTGAGCCATGACCCAGGGATGGGGATTCTACTACCTCCCTGGGGAGCCTGCTCCAGGGTTTGATTTTTTTTCCCAAGCAACCCTCTTTTTGCCCAGGAAGGAAATGCAGTGGAGAAGATTTAATTTTTGTTCACAGCAGTTAAGCTTCTGTGAAACTGGTACTGCCCATTGTCTCCTGTTTTGTATGCCATTTTCCTGCTGTTGGAAGCTAGTGAAACAATGACATGTTTGGGACAATGGCTTTGAGGTAGAAGATGGGAGATCTAAGTTGGAGATCAGGAAGAAACTCATTAGAGTGAGAGGAGTGGGACATTGGAACAGGCTGCCCAGGGAAGTTGTGGGTGCTCCTCCCTGGAGGTGGTGAAGGCCAGGTCTTGAGTGGCCAGGTCTTGAGCAACCTGGACTAGTAGAAGGTGTCCCTGCCCATGGCAGGGGGGTTGAAATGAGATGATTTCTAAGGTCCCTTCAACCCAAACATTCCATAATTCTATGATACTTTATTTTCCTTGGAGGTGAGTGTTTGGAAAGAACAGGAGGACTTCTCAGGAACTCTCCATCTGGGAATACCTAGAAGATGAATCATACAGTGCAAGTGAATGTTTAATGTGTGAATTTATGCCATATGTTTAAAATCTGGCTGTAGTTGTGGGTTTAAAATGTTTAGTCCATGGACCTAGTAAGAAAAGAAAGGGGGGAGTACTGGCTCTGTCAGTAGTTCCCTGGTTACCAAGCAGGGCTGCATCCTTCCAGATTTGAAAAGCAAAGCTCATCAATATTCTTCATGGCCTTTCATGTGGCCTAGGAGTCACATCTCCCTGCGGTTCTGTTTATCCTGACATCTTCATCTGGGAATGTCTGCTGGTAACTGTAATAGTTAGACCTACCTACTGTGGTTTGGTAGGAGCTGAGGGAGGACAAATAGGGATGAGTTAACATCCCCTTTTTGTTTTGCTATACCACTATTTCTGACAAAGTTGCATAGGTGAAAATATTCAGGAAGAAATTAAGCACCCATGGTTGCTTAAGGGTTGCAACTCTGCATGGTTGCAGAGTTCTTCCACAGAGTCATGGAATGGTTTAGGTTGGAAGGGACCTTCAAGATCATGTGGTTCCAACTCCCCTGCCACGGGCAGGGAAACCTTCTACTAGATCATATTGCTCAAGACCTCATCCAACCCATCTCTGGAATGGATTGTCCAGAGAGGTTGTGGATGTATTCTCCTTGGAAATGTTCAAGGCCAGGTTGGATGAGACCCAGGGCAGGTCACACAGGAATGCATCCAGGCAGGTTTTGAGAGTTTCCAGAGGAGACTCCACAACCTCTCTGGGCAGCCTGCTGCAAGGCTGCAGCACCCTCACAGTAAAAAGGTTTTCCCCACGTTGAGATGGCATTTCCTGTGGTTGAGTTCATTGCCCTGACAACCATCCTTCAGATATTTATAGTCATCGATAAGGTCCTCTCTCAGCCTTCTCTCCTCCAGACTTGACAGCCCCAGATCTGTCAGTCTTTCCTGGTAAAAGAGATATTGTAGTTCTGTTGAACTCTCTCCATCAGTTCCATGTCCCTCTTGAACTGTGGAGCCCAGAATTGGACATAATATCCCAGATGTGGTCTAAGTAGGACTGAGCAGCGGGTGAGAAGAACCTCCCTTGACACATCAGACAGTGGTCTCTATATGGGAACTGAGACAGGAAGTAGAGGAGGAAATATTCCCCATTCAGTCCTATCTCTTGTTGACTTTTCTATTCAGCTCTTCACTGCATAATTTCTACACTCCTCAATGTTTTCCACAGTTAATCAATGATTTGCTACGTGGCATCATAGCAAATGCTTTACTCAAATCCAGATAAATTAGATATACTTAATTTCCTTTATCTAGAAAATCATTTAACTTCTCAAATACAGCTATTAGATTAGTCTAACATGATTTGGGGCACTTTTGCATTTTATCTCATTTTCCAATCACTTCCACATCTTTAATTTCTTTGAATTTATTCTAAAGCACTGCATATGGCTGAGGTCAGAATCAATAGAGTGGATGATTATTTTTTCCCCCTTCTCATGTAAAACTGTTACAGTTTTTGGTCTTTAATGCAAGAAGCAGCAGGCCCTGTTGGGCAGCTGTATTTTAAAGAAGTCTAGCTCGTTGTTTTTATGTTCTGGGACAGAGTTTTTCTTCCTCACCTTCTGACCCCACAAATTCATAAAAAATATGCAAGTTGCTCTGTCCTGAGATGTGGAGATCTGCATGCCTGGTTTGAAATTAGAGAGGAGGAGATTTAGACTGGGTGTTAGGAACAGGTTCTTTACTATGAGGGTGGTGGAACACTGGAAGAGGTTGCCCAGGGAGGTACTTGAGGCCCCATCCCTGTAGATATTCAAGGTCAGTGTCAACAAGGTTCTGGCTAACCTGATCTAGTGGAGGATGTCCCTGTTGGCTGCAGGGCAGGGTGGACTAGATGACCTTTGGAGTTCCCTTCTAACCCAAACCATTTGATGATTTTCATAGAGACATTCCTGATAATTAAACATATCTTCTCCCTTGGATCATCATCAACCTTGCTATGGAGTGTCCTCCCTCTATTTCTCTTTTTGTTTATAGCACTTCAGGCCCTCCTGACTTTCAATTTATATTGCTTTCTTTGAAAAGGACATAAATTTAGACTACTTCCCATGAAGTGGATCTTTTGAGCTTGAGTTTTGGCAACTTGACTTGCATATTTATTTCTGTTGCTAATTCTGAAGGGCACTTCTTTCTCTCCTGAGCACATCTGGGGTTTTAACCTCCTATAATATAGTCTATTGTAGTGTAGTTATTCAGCCTAGGAGGTCTGCCCTTGTGTTTTTTTAAATCTTACAGGTTAAAGTCCAAATATTTTTATATATGTATATAAAATAAGACCAGGTTGGATGAGGTTAGGCCAGGTTGGATGACGCCTTGAGCAGCCAAGTCTGGTTGAGAGGCATCCCTGCCTATGGCAGGGAGTTTGGAGCAGATGATCTCTGAGGTCTCTTCCAACCTTAGCCATTCTACGATTCTATTTTTAAATACTATCCCTTAAAACATTTCCAAGTGTCCCTCTTGGCTGAGTCCAACCCCTCAGGCTGATTGCACAATCTGGTTTCCTTCAGTGTATCCAATTCTGTTCTTTAGAAGTCAAGAATCTGACTTACAGATTTATTTTCGGTCGTCCTTCCCTGTATTAATTTGAACCAACCCATGATCACCCACTCAAAAAAATGTTTTACCCCAATTAAATTTTCTCTGCTGTTTCTATTATTTAGGATAGGATAGGATAGGATAGGATAGGATAGGATAGGATAGGATAGGATAGGATAGGATAGGATAGGATAGGATAGGAGAGAAGAGAGGAGAATAGAATAGAATAGAATAGAATAGAATAGAATAGACCAGACCAGACCAGACCAGACCAGACCAGACCAGACCAGGTTGGAAGAGACCTTCAAGATCATCGCGTCCAACCTATCATCCAACACCACCTAATCAACTAACCCATGCAACCAAGCACCCTGTCAAGTCTCATCCTGAACACCT
>NW_027145147.1:0-27215 GCF_026170545.1 Melanerpes formicivorus | reverse complement strand
CGAAATCAAGCATTTTACAGCAGGTTGGAGCAGCCTGTATCTCAGCACAGGAATAAGGTAGGGAAGAATTCTAAGGCTCATTTTGACTGCCTCCAGAAGTTAGATCAGATGGCAAATTGGATTTGGTGCTAGGTCTTTCCCTTTAGGTTTTACCCCAACAATGTTTTCATTAGTTTCGCTCACTCTCGAAATCAAGCATTTTACAGCAGGTTGGAGCAGCCTGTATCTCAGCACAGGAATAAGGTAGGGAAAAATTCTAAGGATCATTTTGACTGCCTCCAGAAGTTAGATCAGATGGCAAATTGGATTTGGTGCTAGGTCTTTCCCTTTAGGTTTTACCCCAACAATGTTTTCATTAGTTTCGCTCACTCTCGAAATCAAGCATTTTACAGCAGGTTGGAGCAGCCTGTATCTCAGCACAGGAATAAGGTAGGGAAGAATTCTAAGGATCATTTTGACTGCCTCCAGAAGTTAGATCAGATGGCAAATTGGATTTGGTGCTAGGTCTTTCCCTTTAGGTTTTACCCCAACAATGTTTTCATTAGTTTCGCTCACTCTCGAAATCAAGCATTTTACAGCAGGTTGGAGCAGCCTGTATCTCAGCACAGGAATAAGGTAGGGAAGAATTCTAAGGATCATTTTGACTGCCTCCAGAAGTTAGATCAGATGGCAAATTGGATTTGGTGCTAGGTCTTTCCCTTTAGGTTTTACCCCAACAATGTTTTCATTAGTTTCGCTCACTCTCGAAATCAAGCATTTTACAGCAGGTTGGAGCAGCCTGTATCTCAGCACAGGAATAAGGTAGGGAAGAATTCTAAGGATCATTTTGACTGCCTCCAGAAGTTAGATCAGATGGCAAATTGGATTTGGTGCTAGGTCTTTCCCTTTAGGTTTTACCCCAACAATGTTTTCATTAGTTTCGCTCACTCTCGAAATCAAGCATTTTACAGCAGGTTGGAGCAGCCTGTATCTCAGCACAGGAATAAGGTAGGGAAGAATTCTAAGGCTCATTTTGACTGCCTCCAGAAGTTAGATCAGATGGCAAAATTGGATTTGGTGCTAGGTCTTTCCCTTTAGGTTTTACCCCAACAATGTTTTCATTAGTTTCGCTCACTCTTGTGGTGGGTTTGGAAGGATAAGGCTGAGAAGCCTCCTCCCTTCCACCTTTGTAAAGTAAAAGGGAAAAGAAAAAAAAACTCGCAAGCTGAATTAGCAAAGCAGTGGAGCTATATTTACAAAGCAACGTAGGGAATGCAGGGGATTATTTACAAATTTACAATATCTACAATATATAACAAAGATATACAACAGAGTAACACAGAAATGAGAGTGCCCCCCTCGGCAGAGAGGGGTCCCCCACCTCCGCTCTCCCCTCTCTTCCCCCCCTTTCCCCAGAATGGGATAGAAAGAGAAAGAGAAGAGAGGAAAAAAAAAGTTAGAAGCAGTTTGTGTTAATTGGAAGGGAGTTAGTATACAGGCCTGTTATCTGGTTTTCAAGGCCGAGGCGTTGGCAGAAAGCCCAGCACAGGCAAAGCTGCTGCACGAAGCAAAGACGGAAGCAAGACTGATAGAAAAGTCGTGGAAATGTCCAGTTCACTCCCAGTTCCGAAAAGTGCTTCCTCCCACTTCACCAATGAAATTAGTTTAGACTATTCCTTCCGTTTACCAACTTCCGTCCACCATATTCTCTTTCTTAAGGGGGCAACGTCAACCGGCCACAACTCTCGAAATCAAGCATTTTACAGCAGGTTGGAGCAGCCTGTATCTCAGCACAGGAATAAGGTAGGGAAGAATTCTAAGGATCATTTTGGACTGCCTCCAGAAGTTAGATCAGATGGCAAATTGGATTTGGTGCTAGGTCTTTCCCTTTAGGTTTTACCCCAACAATGTTTTCATTAGTTTCGCTCACTCTCGAAATCAAGCATTTTACAGCAGGTTGGAGCAGCCTGTATCTCAGCACAGGAATAAGGTAGGGAAGAATTCAAATACTCATTTTGACTGCCTCCAGAAGTTAGATCAGATGGCAAATTGGATTTGGTGCTAGGTCTTTCCCTTTAGGTTTTACCCCAACAATGTTTTCATTAGTTTCGCTCACTCTCGAAATCAAGCATTTTACAGCAGGTTGGAGCAGCCTGTATCTCAGCACAGGAATAAGGTAGGGAAGAATTCAAATGCTCATTTTGACTGCCTCCAGAAGTTAGATCAGATGGCAAATTGGATTTGGTGCTAGGTCTTTCCCCAACAATGTTTTCATTAGTTTCGCTCACTCTCGAAATCAAGCATTTTACAGCAGGTTGGAGCAGCCTGTATCTCAGCACAGGAATAAGGTAGGGAAGAATTCTAAGGATCATTTTGACTGCCTCCAGAAGTTAGATCAGATGGCCAATGGAATTTGGTGCTAGGCCTTTCCCTTTAGGTTTTACCCCAACAATGTTTTCATTAGTTTTGCTCACTCTCGAAATCAAGCATTTTACAGCAGGTTGGAGCAGCCTGTATCTCAGCACAGGAATAAGGTAGGGGAAAAATTCTAAGGATCATTTTGACTGCCTCCAGAAGTTAGATCAGATGGCAAATTGGATTTGGTGCTAGGTCTTTCCCTTTAGGTTTTACCCCAACAATGTTTTCATTAGTTTCGCTCACCTCTCGAAATCAAGCATTTTACAGCAGGTTGGAGCAGCCTGTATCTCAGCACAGGAATAAGGTAGGGGAAGAATTCTAAGGATCATTTTGACTGCCTCCAGAAGTTAGATCAGATGGCAAATTGGATTTGGTGCTAGGTCTTTCCCTTTAGGTTTTACCCCAACACAATGTTTTCATTAGTTTCGCTCACTCTCGAAATCAAGCATTTACAGCAGGTTGGAGCAGCCTGTATCTCAGCACAGGAATAAGGTAGGGAAGAATTCTAGGGATCATTTTGACTGCCTCCAGAAGTTAGATCAGATGGCCAATGGAATTTGGTGCTAGGCCTTTCCCTTTAGGTTTTACCCCAACAATGTTTTCATTAGTTTTGCTCACTCTCGAAATCAAGCATTTTACAGCAGGTTGGAGCAGCCTGTATCTCAGCACAGGAATAAGGTAGGGAAGAATTCAAATACTCATTTTGACTGCCTCCAGAAGTTAGATCAGATGGCAAATTGGATTTGGTGCTAGGTCTTTCCCTTTAGGTTTTACCCCAACAATGTTTTCATTAGTTTCGCTCACTCTCGAAATCAAGCATTTTACAGCAGGTTGGAGCAGCCTGTATCTCAGCACAGGAATAAGGTAGGGAAGAATTCTAAGGATCATTTTGACTGCCTCCAGAAGTTAGATCAGATGGCAAATTGGATTTGGTGCTTAGGTCTTTCCCTTTAGGTTTTACCCCCAACAATGTTTTCATTCACTAACCTGGTGGCCTTCTATGAGCAGGTGACAAAATTAATAGATGAGGGGCGAGCAACTGATGTCGTTTACCTGGACCTGAGCAAAGCCTTCGACACTGTCCCGCACCACATCCTGGTCTCCAAACTGGTGACACATGGGTTTGATGGGTGGAGCACTAGATGGATAAGGAACTGGCTTGATGGCCGCACCCAAAGAGTGGCTGTCAATGGCTCCATGTCCCAGTGGAGGCCAGTGACAAGTGGAGTCCCTCAGGGATCAGTCCTGGGACCTGTCTTATTCAACATCTTTGTGGGGGACATGGACAGTGGCATTGAGTGCACCCTCAGCAAGTTTGCTGATGACACCAAGCTGTGTGGTGCAGCAGACACGCTGGAGGAAGGGAGGCCATCCAGAGGGACCTTGACAGGCTGGAGAGGTGGGCACAGGCCAACCTCATGAAGTTCAATAAGAGCAAGTGCAGGGTCCTGCATCTGGGTCGAGGCAATCCCAGGCACAAATACAGGCTGGGCAGTGACTGGCTGGAGGATAGCCCTGAGGAGAGAGACTTGGGGGGTGCTGGTGGACAAAAAGCTCAACATGAGCTCTCAGTGTGCACTTGCAGCCCGCAAAGCCAATCAGATCCTGGGCTGCATCAGGAGAAGTGTGGCTAGCAGGTCGAGGGAGGTGATCCTCCCCCCTCTACTCAGCCCTGGTGAGACCCCACCTGGAGTACTGTGTCCAGTTCTGGAGCCCCTATTACAAGAGGGATGTGGAGGTGCTGGAACGTGTCCAGAGAAGGGCCACGAGGATGATCAGAGGGCTGGAGCACCTCTCCTATGAGGACAGACTGAAGGAGTTGGGGCTGTACAGTCTGCAGAAGAGAAGGCTCCGAGGTGACCTAATTGTCGCCTTCCAGTATCTGAAGGGGGCCTACAGGAAGGCAGGGGAAGGACTTCTCAGGATATCAGGTAGTGATTAGGACTAGGGGGAATGGAATGAAGCTGGAGGTGGGGAGATTCAGGCTGGATGTGAGGAGGAGGTTCTTCACCATGAGAGTGGTGAAACCCTGGAATGGGTTGTCCAGGGAGGTGGTCGAGGCCCCGTCCCCTGGGGGTGTTTAAGAGCAGGCTGGATGAGGCTCTGTCCAGCCTGATCTAGTGTGGGGTGTCCCTGCCCATGGCAGGGGGGGTTGGAACTAGATGATCCTTGTGGTCCCTTGCAACCCTGAATGAAACTATGAAACTATTAGTTTCGCTCACTCTCGAAATCAAGCATTTTACAGCAGGTTGGAGCAGCCTGTATCTCAGCACAGGAATAAGGTAGGGAAGAATTCTAAGGATCATTTTGACTGCCTCCAGAAGTTAGATCAGATGGCAAATTGGATTTGGTGCTAGGTCTTTCCCTTTAGGTTTTACCCCAACAATGTTTTCATTAGTTTTGCTCACTCTCGAAATCAAGCATTTTACAGCAGGTTGGAGCAGCCTGTATCTCAGCACAGGAATAAGGTAGGGAAGAATTCTAAGGATCATTTTGACTGCCTCCAGAAGTTAGATCAGATGGCAAATTGGATTTGGTGCTAGGTCTTTCCCTTTAGGTTTTACCCCAACAATGTTTTCATTAGTTTCGCTCACTCTCGAAATCAAGCATTTTACAGCAGGTTGGAGCAGCCTGTATCTCAGCACAGGAATAATGTAGGGAAGAATTCAAATACTCATTTTGACTGCCTCCAGAAGTTAGATCAGATGGCAAATTGGATTTGGTGCTAGGTCTTTCCCTTTAGGTTTTACCCCAACAATGTTTTCATTAGTTTCGCTCACTCTCGAAATCAAGCATTTTACAGCAGGTTGGAGCAGCCTGTATCTCAGCACAGGAATAAGGTAGGGAAGAATTCTAAGGATCATTTTGACTGCCTCCAGAAGTTAGATCAGATGGCAAATTGGATTTGGTGCTAGGTCTTTCCCTTTAGGTTTTACCCCAACAATGTTTTCATTAGTTTCGCTCACTCTCGAAATCAAGCATTTTACAGCAGGTTGGAGCAGCCTGTATCTCAGCACAGGAATAAGGTAGGGAAGAATTCTAAGGATCATTTTGACTGCCTCCAGAAGTTAGATCAGATGGCAAATTGGATTTGGTGCTAGGTCTTTCCCTTTAGGTTTTACCCCAACAATGTTTTCATTAGTTTCGCTCACTCTCGAAATCAAGCATTTTACAGCAGGTTGGAGCAGCCTGTATCTCAGCACAGGAATAAGGTAGGGAAGAATTCTAAGGCTCATTTTGACTGCCTCCAGAAGTTAGATCAGATGGCAAATTGGATTTGGTGCTAGGTCTTTCCCTTTAGGTTTTACCCCAACAATGTTTTCATTAGTTTCGTTCACTCTCGAAATCAAGCATTTTACAGCAGGTTGGAGCAGCCTGTATCTCAGCACAGGAATAAGGTAGGGAAGAATTCTAAGGATCATTTTGACTGCCTCCAGAAGTTAGATCAGATGGCAAATTGGATTTGGTGCTAGGTCTTTCCCTTTAGGTTTTACCCCAACAATGTTTTCATTAGTTTCGCTCACTCTCGAAATCAAGCATTTTACAGCAGGTTGGAGCAGCCTGTATCTCAGCACAGGAATAAGGTAGGGAAGAATTCTAAGGCTCATTTTGACTGCCTCCAGAAGTTAGATCAGATGGCAAATTGGATTTGGTGCTAGGTCTTTCCCTTTAGGTTTTACCCCAACAATGTTTTCATTAGTTTCGCTCACTCTCGAAATCAAGCATTTTACAGCAGGTTGGAGCAGCCTGTATCTCAGCACAGGAATAAGGTAGGGAAGAATTCTAAGGATCATTTTGACTGCCTCCAGAAGTTAGATCAGATGGCAAATTGGATTTGGTGCTAGGTCTTTCCCTTTAGGTTTTACCCCAACAATGTTTTCATTAGTTTCGCTCACTCTCGAAATCAAGCATTTTACAGCAGGTTGGAGCAGCCTGTATCTCAGCACAGGAATAAGGTAGGGAAGAATTCTAAGGATCATTTTGACTGCCTCCAGAAGTTAGATCAGATGGCAAATTGGATTTGGTGCTAGGTCTTTCCCTTTAGGTTTTACCCCAACAATGTTTTCATTAGTTTCGCTCACTCTCGAAATCAAGCATTTTACAGCAGGTTGGAGCAGCCTGTATCTCAGCACAGGAATAAGGTAGGGAAGAATTCTAAGGCTCATTTTGACTGCCTCCAGAAGTTAGATCAGATGGCAAATTGGATTTGGTGCTAGGTCTTTCCCTTTAGGTTTTACCCCAACAATGTTTTCATTAGTTTCGCTCACTCTCGAAATCAAGCATTTTACAGCAGGTTGGAGCAGCCTGTATCTCAGCACAGGAATAAGGTAGGGAAGAATTCTAAGGATCATTTTGACTGCCTCCAGAAGTTAGATCAGATGGCAAATTGGATTTGGTGCTAGGTCTTTCCCTTTAGGTTTTACCCCAACAATGTTTTCATTAGTTTCGCTCACTCTCGAAATCAAGCATTTTACAGCAGGTTGGAGCAGCCTGTATCTCAGCACAGGAATAAGGTAGGGAAGAATTCTAAGGATCATTTTGACTGCCTCCAGAAGTTAGATCAGATGGCAAATTGGATTTGGTGCTAGGTCTTTCCCTTTAGGTTTTACCCCAACAATGTTTTCATGAGTTTCGCTCACTCTCGAAATCAAGCATTTTACAGCAGGTTGGAGCAGCCTGTATCTCAGCACAGGAATAAGGTAGGGAAGAATTCAAATACTCATTTTGACTGCCTCCAGAAGTTAGATCAGATGGCAAATTGGATTTGGTGCTAGGTCTTTCCCTTTAGGTTTTACCCCAACAATGTTTTCATTAGTTTTGCTCACTCTCGAAATCAAGCATTTTACAGCAGGTTGGAGCAGCCTGTATCTCAGCACAGGAATAAGGTAGGGAAGAATTCTAAGGCTCATTTTGACTGCCTCCAGAAGTTAGATCAGATGGCAAATTGGATTTGGTGCTAGGTCTTTCCCTTTAGGTTTTACCCCAACAATGTTTTCATTAGTTTCGCTCACTCTCGAAATCAAGCATTTTACAGCAGGTTGGAGCAGCCTGTATCTCAGCACAGGAATAAGGTAGGGAAAAATTCTAAGGATCATTTTGACTGCCTCCAGAAGTTAGATCAGATGGCAAATTGGATTTGGTGCTAGGTCTTTCCCTTTAGGTTTTACCCCAACAATGTTTTCATTAGTTTCGCTCACTCTCGAAATCAAGCATTTTACAGCAGGTTGGAGCAGCCTGTATCTCAGCACAGGAATAAGGTAGGGAAGAATTCTAAGGATCATTTTGACTGCCTCCAGAAGTTAGATCAGATGGCAAATTGGATTTGGTGCTAGGTCTTTCCCTTTAGGTTTTACCCCAACAATGTTTTCATTAGTTTCGCTCACTCTCGAAATCAAGCATTTTACAGCAGGTTGGAGCAGCCTGTATCTCAGCACAGGAATAAGGTAGGGAAGAATTCTAAGGATCATTTTGACTGCCTCCAGAAGTTAGATCAGATGGCAAATTGGATTTGGTGCTAGGTCTTTCCCTTTAGGTTTTACCCCAACAATGTTTTCATTAGTTTCGCTCACTCTCGAAATCAAGCATTTTACAGCAGGTTGGAGCAGCCTGTATCTCAGCACAGGAATAAGGTAGGGAAGAATTCAAATGCTCATTTTGACTGCCTCCAGAAGTTAGATCAGATGGCAAATTGGATTTGGTGCTAGGTCTTTCCCCAACAATGTTTTCATTAGTTTCGCTCACTCTCGAAATCAAGCATTTTACAGCAGGTTGGAGCAGCCTGTATCTCAGCACAGGAATAAGGTAGGGAAAAATTCTAAGGATCATTTTGACTGCCTCCAGAAGTTAGATCAGATGGCAAATTGGATTTGGTGCTAGGTCTTTCCCTTTAGGTTTTACCCCAACAATGTTTTCATTAGTTTCGCTCACTCTCGAAATCAAGCATTTTACAGCAGGTTGGAGCAGCCTGTATCTCAGCACAGGAATAAGGTAGGGAAGAATTCTAAGGATCATTTTGACTGCCTCCAGAAGTTAGATCAGATGGCCAATGGAATTTGGTGCTAGGCCTTTCCCTTTAGGTTTTACCCCAACAATGTTTTCATTAGTTTTGCTCACTCTCGAAATCAAGCATTTTACAGCAGGTTGGAGCAGCCTGTATCTCAGCACAGGAATAAGGTAGGGAAGAATTCAAATACTCATTTTGACTGCCTCCAGAAGTTAGATCAGATGGCAAATTGGATTTGGTGCTAGGTCTTTCCCTTTAGGTTTTACCCCAACAATGTTTTCATTAGTTTCGCTCACTCTCGAAATCAAGCATTTTACAGCAGGTTGGAGCAGCCTGTATCTCAGCACAGGAATAAGGTAGGGAAGAATTCTAAGGATCATTTTGACTGCCTCCAGAAGTTAGATCAGATGGCAAATTGGATTTGGTGCTAGGTCTTTCCCTTTAGGTTTTACCCCAACAATGTTTTCATTAGTTTCGCTCACTCTCGAAATCAAGCATTTTACAGCAGGTTGGAGCAGCCTGTATCTCAGCACAGGAATAAGGTAGGGAAGAATTCTAAGGATCATTTTGACTGCCTCCAGAAGTTAGATCAGATGGCAAATTGGATTTGGTGCTAGGTCTTTCCCTTTAGGTTTTACCCCAACAATGTTTTCATTAGTTTCGCTCACTCTCGAAATCAAGCATTTTACAGCAGGTTGGAGCAGCCTGTATCTCAGCACAGGAATAAGGTAGGGAAGAATTCTAAGGATCATTTTGACTGCCTCCAGAAGTTAGATCAGATGGCAAATTGGATTTGGTGCTAGGTCTTTCCCTTTAGGTTTTACCCCAACAATGTTTTCATTAGTTTCGCTCACTCTCGAAATCAAGCATTTTACAGCAGGTTGGAGCAGCCTGTATCTCAGCACAGGAATAAGGTAGGGAAGAATTCTAAGGATCATTTTGACTGCCTCCAGAAGTTAGATCAGATGGCAAATTGGATTTGGTGCTAGGTCTTTCCCTTTAGGTTTTACCCCAACAATGTTTTCATTAGTTTCGCTCACTCTTGTGGTGGGTTTGGAAGGATAAGGCTGAGAAGCCTCCTCCCTTCCACCTTTGTAAAGTAAAAGGGAAAAGAAAAAAAAACTCGCAAGCTGAATTAGCAAAGCAGTGGAGCTATATTTACAAAGCAACGTAGGGAATGCAGGGGATTATTTACAAATTTACAATATCTACAATATATACAAAGATATACAACAGAGTAACACAGAAATGAGAGTGCCCCCCTCGGCAGAGAGGGGTCCCCCACCTCCGCTCTCCCCTCTCTTCCCCCCCTTTCCCCAGAATGGGATAGAAAGAGAAAGAGAAGAGAGGAAAAAAAAGTTAGAAGCAGTTTGTGTTAATTGGAAGGGAGTTAGTATACAGGCCTGTTATCTGGTTTTCAAGGCCGAGGCGTTGGCAGAAAGCCCAGCACAGGCAAAGCTGCTGCACGAAGCAAAGACGGAAGCAAGACTGATAGAAAAGTCGTGGAAATGTCCAGTTCACTCCCAGTTCCGAAAAGTGCTTCCTCCCACTTCACCAATGAAATTAGTTTAGACTATTCCTTCCGTTTACCAACTTCCGTCCACCATATTCTCTTTCTTAAGGGGGCAACGTCAACCGGCCACAACTCTCGAAATCAAGCATTTTACAGCAGGTTGGAGCAGCCTGTATCTCAGCACAGGAATAAGGTAGGGAAGAATTCTAAGGATCATTTTGACTGCCTCCAGAAGTTAGATCAGATGGCAAATTGGATTTGGTGCTAGGTCTTTCCCTTTAGGTTTTACCCCAACAATGTTTTCATTAGTTTCGCTCACTCTCGAAATCAAGCATTTTACAGCAGGTTGGAGCAGCCTGTATCTCAGCACAGGAATAAGGTAGGGAAGAATTCAAATGCTCATTTTGACTGCCTCCAGAAGTTAGATCAGATGGCAAATTGGATTTGGTGCTAGGTCTTTCCCCAACAATGTTTTCATTAGTTTCGCTCACTCTCGAAATCAAGCATTTTACAGCAGGTTGGAGCAGCCTGTATCTCAGCACAGGAATAAGGTAGGGAAGAATTCTAAGGATCATTTTGACTGCCTCCAGAAGTTAGATCAGATGGCCAATGGAATTTGGTGCTAGGCCTTTCCCTTTAGGTTTTACCCCAACAATGTTTTCATTAGTTTTGCTCACTCTCGAAATCAAGCATTTTACAGCAGGTTGGAGCAGCCTGTATCTCAGCACAGGAATAAGGTAGGGAAGAATTCTAAGGATCATTTTGACTGCCTCCAGAAGTTAGATCAGATGGCAAATTGGATTTGGTGCTAGGTCTTTCCCTTTAGGTTTTACCCCAACAATGTTTTCATTAGTTTCGCTCACTCTCGAAATCAAGCATTTTACAGCAGGTTGGAGCAGCCTGTATCTCAGCACAGGAATAAGGTAGGGAAGAATTCTAAGGATCATTTTGACTGCCTCCAGAAGTTAGATCAGATGGCAAATTGGATTTGGTGCTAGGTCTTTCCCTTTAGGTTTTACCCCAACAATGTTTTCATTAGTTTCGCTCACTCTCGAAATCAAGCATTTTACAGCAGGTTGGAGCAGCCTGTATCTCAGCACAGGAATAAGGTAGGGAAGAATTCTAAGGATCATTTTGACTGCCTCCAGAAGTTAGATCAGATGGCAAATTGGATTTGGTGCTAGGTCTTTCCCTTTAGGTTTTACCCCAACAATGTTTTCATTAGTTTCGCTCACTCTCGAAATCAAGCATTTTACAGCAGGTTGGAGCAGCCTGTATCTCAGCACAGGAATAAGGTAGGGAAGAATTCTAAGGATCATTTTGACTGCCTCCAGAAGTTAGATCAGATGGCAAATTGGATTTGGTGCTAGGTCTTTCCCTTTAGGTTTTACCCCAACAATGTTTTCATTAGTTTCGCTCACTCTCGAAATCAAGCATTTTACAGCAGGTTGGAGCAGCCTGTATCTCAGCACAGGAATAAGGTAGGGAAGAATTCTAAGGATCATTTTGACTGCCTCCAGAAGTTAGATCAGATGGCAAATTGGATTTGGTGCTAGGTCTTTCCCTTTAGGTTTTACCCCAACAATGTTTTCATTAGTTTCGCTCACTCTCGAAATCAAGCATTTTACAGCAGGTTGGAGCAGCCTGTATCTCAGCACAGGAATAAGGTAGGGAAGAATTCTAAGGATCATTTTGACTGCCTCCAGAAGTTAGATCAGATGGCAAATTGGATTTGGTGCTAGGTCTTTCCCTTTAGGTTTTACCCCAACAATGTTTTCATTAGTTTCGCTCACTCTCGAAATCAAGCATTTTACAGCAGGTTGGAGCAGCCTGTATCTCAGCACAGGAATAAGGTAGGGAAGAATTCTAAGGATCATTTTGACTGCCTCCAGAAGTTAGATCAGATGGCAAATTGGATTTGGTGCTAGGTCTTTCCCTTTAGGTTTTACCCCAACAATGTTTTCATTAGTTTCGCTCACTCTCGAAATCAAGCATTTTACAGCAGGTTGGAGCAGCCTGTATCTCAGCACAGGAATAAGGTAGGGAAGAATTCAAATGCTCATTTTGACTGCCTCCAGAAGTTAGATCAGATGGCAAATTGGATTTGGTGCTAGGTCTTTCCCCAACAATGTTTTCATTAGTTTCGCTCACTCTCGAAATCAAGCATTTTACAGCAGGTTGGAGCAGCCTGTATCTCAGCACAGGAATAAGGTAGGGAAGAATTCTAAGGATCATTTTGACTGCCTCCAGAAGTTAGATCAGATGGCCAATGGAATTTGGTGCTAGGCCTTTCCCTTTAGGTTTTACCCCAACAATGTTTTCATTAGTTTTGCTCACTCTCGAAATCAAGCATTTTACAGCAGGTTGGAGCAGCCTGTATCTCAGCACAGGAATAAGGTAGGGAAGAATTCTAAGGATCATTTTGACTGCCTCCAGAAGTTAGATCAGATGGCAAATTGGATTTGGTGCTAGGTCTTTCCCTTTAGGTTTTACCCCAACAATGTTTTCATTAGTTTCGCTCACTCTCGAAATCAAGCATTTTACAGCAGGTTGGAGCAGCCTGTATCTCAGCACAGGAATAAGGTAGGGAAGAATTCTAAGGATCATTTTGACTGCCTCCAGAAGTTAGATCAGATGGCCAATGGAATTTGGTGCTAGGCCTTTCCCTTTAGGTTTTACCCCAACAATGTTTTCATTAGTTTTGCTCACTCTCGAAATCAAGCATTTTACAGCAGGTTGGAGCAGCCTGTATCTCAGCACAGGAATAAGGTAGGGAAGAATTCAAATACTCATTTTGACTGCCTCCAGAAGTTAGATCAGATGGCAAATTGGATTTGGTGCTAGGTCTTTCCCTTTAGGTTTTACCCCAACAATGTTTTCATTAGTTTCGCTCACTCTCGAAATCAAGCATTTTACAGCAGGTTGGAGCAGCCTGTATCTCAGCACAGGAATAAGGTAGGGAAGAATTCTAAGGATCATTTTGACTGCCTCCAGAAGTTAGATCAGATGGCAAATTGGATTTGGTGCTAGGTCTTTCCCTTTAGGTTTTACCCCAACAATGTTTTCATTAGTTTCGCTCACTCTCGAAATCAAGCATTTTACAGCAGGTTGGAGCAGCCTGTATCTCAGCACAGGAATAAGGTAGGGAAGAATTCTAAGGATCATTTTGACTGCCTCCAGAAGTTAGATCAGATGGCAAATTGGATTTGGTGCTAGGTCTTTCCCTTTAGGTTTTACCCCAACAATGTTTTCATTAGTTTCGCTCACTCTCGAAATCAAGCATTTTACAGCAGGTTGGAGCAGCCTGTATCTCAGCAGAGGAATAAGGTAGGGAAGAATTCTAAGGATCATTTTGACTGCCTCCAGAAGTTAGATCAGATGGCAAATTGGATTTGGTGCTAGGTCTTTCCCTTTAGGTTTTACCCCAACAATGTTTTCATTAGTTTCGCTCACTCTCGAAATCAAGCATTTTACAGCAGGTTGGAGCAGCCTGTATCTCAGCACAGGAATAAGGTAGGGAAGAATTCTAAGGATCATTTTGACTGCCTCCAGAAGTTAGATCAGATGGCAAATTGGATTTGGTGCTAGGTCTTTCCCTTTAGGTTTTACCCCAACAATGTTTTCATTAGTTTCGCTCACTCTCGAAATCAAGCATTTTACAGCAGGTTGGAGCAGCCTGTATCTCAGCACAGGAATAAGGTAGGGAAGAATTCTAAGGATCATTTTGACTGCCTCCAGAAGTTAGATCAGATGGCAAATTGGATTTGGTGCTAGGTCTTTCCCTTTAGGTTTTACCCCAACAATGTTTTCATTAGTTTCGCTCACTCTCGAAATCAAGCATTTTACAGCAGGTTGGAGCAGCCTGTATCTCAGCACAGGAATAAGGTAGGGAAGAATTCTAAGGATCATTTTGACTGCCTCCAGAAGTTAGATCAGATGGCAAATTGGATTTGGTGCTAGGTCTTTCCCTTTAGGTTTTACCCCAACAATGTTTTCATTAGTTTCGCTCACTCTCGAAATCAAGCATTTTACAGCAGGTTGGAGCAGCCTGTATCTCAGCACAGGAATAAGGTAGGGAAGAATTCTAAGGATCATTTTGACTGCCTCCAGAAGTTAGATCAGATGGCAAATTGGATTTGGTGCTAGGTCTTTCCCTTTAGGTTTTACCCCAACAATGTTTTCATTAGTTTCGCTCACTCTCGAAATCAAGCATTTTACAGCAGGTTGGAGCAGCCTGTATCTCAGCAGAGGAATAAGGTAGGGAAGAATTCTAAGGATCATTTTGACTGCCTCCAGAAGTTAGATCAGATGGCAAATTGGATTTGGTGCTAGGTCTTTCCCTTTAGGTTTTACCCCAACAATGTTTTCATTAGTTTCGCTCACTCTCGAAATCAAGCATTTTACAGCAGGTTGGAGCAGCCTGTATCTCAGCACAGGAATAAGGTAGGGAAGAATTCTAAGGATCATTTTGACTGCCTCCAGAAGTTAGATCAGATGGCAAATTGGATTTGGTGCTAGGTCTTTCCCTTTAGGTTTTACCCCAACAATGTTTTCATTAGTTTCGCTCACTCTCGAAATCAAGCATTTTACAGCAGGTTGGAGCAGCCTGTATCTCAGCACAGGAATAAGGTAGGGAAGAATTCTAAGGATCATTTTGACTGCCTCCAGAAGTTAGATCAGATGGCAAATTGGATTTGGTGCTAGGTCTTTCCCTTTAGGTTTTACCCCAACAATGTTTTCATTAGTTTCGCTCACTCTCGAAATCAAGCATTTTACAGCAGGTTGGAGCAGCCTGTATCTCAGCACAGGAATAAGGTAGGGAAGAATTCAAATGCTCATTTTGACTGCCTCCAGAAGTTAGATCAGATGGCAAATTGGATTTGGTGCTAGGTCTTTCCCCAACAATGTTTTCATTAGTTTCGCTCACTCTCGAAATCAAGCATTTTACAGCAGGTTGGAGCAGCCTGTATCTCAGCACAGGAATAAGGTAGGGAAGAATTCTAAGGATCATTTTGACTGCCTCCAGAAGTTAGATCAGATGGCCAATGGAATTTGGTGCTAGGCCTTTCCCTTTAGGTTTTACCCCAACAATGTTTTCATTAGTTTTGCTCACTCTCGAAATCAAGCATTTTACAGCAGGTTGGAGCAGCCTGTATCTCAGCACAGGAATAAGGTAGGGAAGAATTCTAAGGATCATTTTGACTGCCTCCAGAAGTTAGATCAGATGGCAAATTGGATTTGGTGCTAGGTCTTTCCCTTTAGGTTTTACCCCAACAATGTTTTCATTAGTTTCGCTCACTCTCGAAATCAAGCATTTTACAGCAGGTTGGAGCAGCCTGTATCTCAGCACAGGAATAAGGTAGGGAAGAATTCTAAGGATCATTTTGACTGCCTCCAGAAGTTAGATCAGATGGCCAATGGAATTTGGTGCTAGGCCTTTCCCTTTAGGTTTTACCCCAACAATGTTTTCATTAGTTTTGCTCACTCTCGAAATCAAGCATTTTACAGCAGGTTGGAGCAGCCTGTATCTCAGCACAGGAATAAGGTAGGGAAGAATTCAAATACTCATTTTGACTGCCTCCAGAAGTTAGATCAGATGGCAAATTGGATTTGGTGCTAGGTCTTTCCCTTTAGGTTTTACCCCAACAATGTTTTCATTAGTTTCGCTCACTCTCGAAATCAAGCATTTTACAGCAGGTTGGAGCAGCCTGTATCTCAGCACAGGAATAAGGTAGGGAAGAATTCTAAGGATCATTTTGACTGCCTCCAGAAGTTAGATCAGATGGCAAATTGGATTTGGTGCTAGGTCTTTCCCTTTAGGTTTTACCCCAACAATGTTTTCATTAGTTTCGCTCACTCTCGAAATCAAGCATTTTACAGCAGGTTGGAGCAGCCTGTATCTCAGCACAGGAATAAGGTAGGGAAGAATTCTAAGGATCATTTTGACTGCCTCCAGAAGTTAGATCAGATGGCAAATTGGATTTGGTGCTAGGTCTTTCCCTTTAGGTTTTACCCCAACAATGTTTTCATTAGTTTCGCTCACTCTCGAAATCAAGCATTTTACAGCAGGTTGGAGCAGCCTGTATCTCAGCAGAGGAATAAGGTAGGGAAGAATTCTAAGGATCATTTTGACTGCCTCCAGAAGTTAGATCAGATGGCAAATTGGATTTGGTGCTAGGTCTTTCCCTTTAGGTTTTACCCCAACAATGTTTTCATTAGTTTCGCTCACTCTCGAAATCAAGCATTTTACAGCAGGTTGGAGCAGCCTGTATCTCAGCACAGGAATAAGGTAGGGAAGAATTCTAAGGATCATTTTGACTGCCTCCAGAAGTTAGATCAGATGGCAAATTGGATTTGGTGCTAGGTCTTTCCCTTTAGGTTTTACCCCAACAATGTTTTCATTAGTTTCGCTCACTCTCGAAATCAAGCATTTTACAGCAGGTTGGAGCAGCCTGTATCTCAGCACAGGAATAAGGTAGGGAAGAATTCTAAGGATCATTTTGACTGCCTCCAGAAGTTAGATCAGATGGCAAATTGGATTTGGTGCTAGGTCTTTCCCTTTAGGTTTTACCCCAACAATGTTTTCATTAGTTTCGCTCACTCTCGAAATCAAGCATTTTACAGCAGGTTGGAGCAGCCTGTATCTCAGCACAGGAATAAGGTAGGGAAGAATTCTAAGGATCATTTTGACTGCCTCCAGAAGTTAGATCAGATGGCAAATTGGATTTGGTGCTAGGTCTTTCCCTTTAGGTTTTACCCCAACAATGTTTTCATTAGTTTCGCTCACTCTCGAAATCAAGCATTTTACAGCAGGTTGGAGCAGCCTGTATCTCAGCACAGGAATAAGGTAGGGAAGAATTCTAAGGATCATTTTGACTGCCTCCAGAAGTTAGATCAGATGGCAAATTGGATTTGGTGCTAGGTCTTTCCCTTTAGGTTTTACCCCAACAATGTTTTCATTAGTTTCGCTCACTCTCGAAATCAAGCATTTTACAGCAGGTTGGAGCAGCCTGTATCTCAGCAGAGGAATAAGGTAGGGAAGAATTCTAAGGATCATTTTGACTGCCTCCAGAAGTTAGATCAGATGGCAAATTGGATTTGGTGCTAGGTCTTTCCCTTTAGGTTTTACCCCAACAATGTTTTCATTAGTTTCGCTCACTCTCGAAATCAAGCATTTTACAGCAGGTTGGAGCAGCCTGTATCTCAGCACAGGAATAAGGTAGGGAAGAATTCTAAGGATCATTTTGACTGCCTCCAGAAGTTAGATCAGATGGCAAATTGGATTTGGTGCTAGGTCTTTCCCTTTAGGTTTTACCCCAACAATGTTTTCATTAGTTTCGCTCACTCTCGAAATCAAGCATTTTACAGCAGGTTGGAGCAGCCTGTATCTCAGCACAGGAATAAGGTAGGGAAGAATTCTAAGGATCATTTTGACTGCCTCCAGAAGTTAGATCAGATGGCAAATTGGATTTGGTGCTAGGTCTTTCCCTTTAGGTTTTACCCCAACAATGTTTTCATTAGTTTCGCTCACTCTCGAAATCAAGCATTTTACAGCAGGTTGGAGCAGCCTGTATCTCAGCACAGGAATAAGGTAGGGAAGAATTCAAATGCTCATTTTGACTGCCTCCAGAAGTTAGATCAGATGGCAAATTGGATTTGGTGCTAGGTCTTTCCCCAACAATGTTTTCATTAGTTTCGCTCACTCTCGAAATCAAGCATTTTACAGCAGGTTGGAGCAGCCTGTATCTCAGCACAGGAATAAGGTAGGGAAGAATTCTAAGGATCATTTTGACTGCCTCCAGAAGTTAGATCAGATGGCCAATGGAATTTGGTGCTAGGCCTTTCCCTTTAGGTTTTACCCCAACAATGTTTTCATTAGTTTTGCTCACTCTCGAAATCAAGCATTTTACAGCAGGTTGGAGCAGCCTGTATCTCAGCACAGGAATAAGGTAGGGAAGAATTCTAAGGATCATTTTGACTGCCTCCAGAAGTTAGATCAGATGGCAAATTGGATTTGGTGCTAGGTCTTTCCCTTTAGGTTTTACCCCAACAATGTTTTCATTAGTTTCGCTCACTCTCGAAATCAAGCATTTTACAGCAGGTTGGAGCAGCCTGTATCTCAGCACAGGAATAAGGTAGGGAAGAATTCTAAGGATCATTTTGACTGCCTCCAGAAGTTAGATCAGATGGCCAGTGGAATTTGGTGCTAGGCCTTTCCCTTTAGGTTTTACCCCAACAATGTTTTCATTAGTTTTGCTCACTCTCGAAATCAAGCATTTTACAGCAGGTTGGAGCAGCCTGTATCTCAGCACAGGAATAAGGTAGGGAAGAATTCAAATACTCATTTTGACTGCCTCCAGAAGTTAGATCAGATGGCAAATTGGATTTGGTGCTAGGTCTTTCCCTTTAGGTTTTACCCCAACAATGTTTTCATTAGTTTCGCTCACTCTCGAAATCAAGCATTTTACAGCAGGTTGGAGCAGCCTGTATCTCAGCACAGGAATAAGGTAGGGAAGAATTCTAAGGATCATTTTGACTGCCTCCAGAAGTTAGATCAGATGGCAAATTGGATTTGGTGCTAGGTCTTTCCCTTTAGGTTTTACCCCAACAATGTTTTCATTAGTTTCGCTCACTCTCGAAATCAAGCATTTTACAGCAGGTTGGAGCAGCCTGTATCTCAGCACAGGAATAAGGTAGGGAAGAATTCTAAGGATCATTTTGACTGCCTCCAGAAGTTAGATCAGATGGCAAATTGGATTTGGTGCTAGGTCTTTCCCTTTAGGTTTTACCCCAACAATGTTTTCATTAGTTTCGCTCACTCTCGAAATCAAGCATTTTACAGCAGGTTGGAGCAGCCTGTATCTCAGCAGAGGAATAAGGTAGGGAAGAATTCTAAGGATCATTTTGACTGCCTCCAGAAGTTAGATCAGATGGCAAATTGGATTTGGTGCTAGGTCTTTCCCTTTAGGTTTTACCCCAACAATGTTTTCATTAGTTTCGCTCACTCTCGAAATCAAGCATTTTACAGCAGGTTGGAGCAGCCTGTATCTCAGCACAGGAATAAGGTAGGGAAGAATTCTAAGGATCATTTTGACTGCCTCCAGAAGTTAGATCAGATGGCAAATTGGATTTGGTGCTAGGTCTTTCCCTTTAGGTTTTACCCCAACAATGTTTTCATTAGTTTCGCTCACTCTCGAAATCAAGCATTTTACAGCAGGTTGGAGCAGCCTGTATCTCAGCACAGGAATAAGGTAGGGAAGAATTCTAAGGATCATTTTGACTGCCTCCAGAAGTTAGATCAGATGGCAAATTGGATTTGGTGCTAGGTCTTTCCCTTTAGGTTTTACCCCAACAATGTTTTCATTAGTTTCGCTCACTCTCGAAATCAAGCATTTTACAGCAGGTTGGAGCAGCCTGTATCTCAGCAGAGGAATAAGGTAGGGAAGAATTCTAAGGATCATTTTGACTGCCTCCAGAAGTTAGATCAGATGGCAAATTGGATTTGGTGCTAGGTCTTTCCCTTTAGGTTTTACCCCAACAATGTTTTCATTAGTTTCGCTCACTCTCGAAATCAAGCATTTTACAGCAGGTTGGAGCAGCCTGTATCTCAGCACAGGAATAAGGTAGGGAAGAATTCTAAGGATCATTTTGACTGCCTCCAGAAGTTAGATCAGATGGCAAATTGGATTTGGTGCTAGGTCTTTCCCTTTAGGTTTTACCCCAACAATGTTTTCATTAGTTTCGCTCACTCTCGAAATCAAGCATTTTACAGCAGGTTGGAGCAGCCTGTATCTCAGCACAGGAATAAGGTAGGGAAGAATTCTAAGGATCATTTTGACTGCCTCCAGAAGTTAGATCAGATGGCCAATGGAATTTGGTGCTAGGCCTTTCCCTTTAGGTTTTACCCCAACAATGTTTTCATTAGTTTTGCTCACTCTCGAAATCAAGCATTTTACAGCAGGTTGGAGCAGCCTGTATCTCAGCACAGGAATAAGGTAGGGAAGAATTCTAAGGATCATTTTGACTGCCTCCAGAAGTTAGATCAGATGGCAAATTGGATTTGGTGCTAGGTCTTTCCCTTTAGGTTTTACCCCAACAATGTTTTCATTAGTTTCGCTCACTCTCGAAATCAAGCATTTTACAGCAGGTTGGAGCAGCCTGTATCTCAGCACAGGAATAAGGTAGGGAAGAATTCTAAGGATCATTTTGACTGCCTCCAGAAGTTAGATCAGATGGCAAATTGGATTTGGTGCTAGGTCTTTCCCTTTAGGTTTTACCCCAACAATGTTTTCATTAGTTTCGCTCACTCTCGAAATCAAGCATTTTACAGCAGGTTGGAGCAGCCTGTATCTCAGCACAGGAATAAGGTAGGGAAGAATTCTAAGGATCATTTTGACTGCCTCCAGAAGTTAGATCAGATGGCAAATTGGATTTGGTGCTAGGTCTTTCCCTTTAGGTTTTACCCCAACAATGTTTTCATTAGTTTCGCTCACTCTCGAAATCAAGCATTTTACAGCAGGTTGGAGCAGCCTGTATCTCAGCACAGGAATAAGGTAGGGAAGAATTCTAAGGATCATTTTGACTGCCTCCAGAAGTTAGATCAGATGGCCAATGGAATTTGGTGCTAGGCCTTTCCCTTTAGGTTTTACCCCAACAATGTTTTCATTAGTTTTGCTCACTCTCGAAATCAAGCATTTTACAGCAGGTTGGAGCAGCCTGTATCTCAGCACAAGGAATAAGGTAGGGAAGAATTCAAATACTCATTTTGACTGCCTCCAGAAGTTAGATCAGATGGCAAATTGGATTTGGTGCTAGGTCTTTCCCTTTAGGTTTTACCCCAACAATGTTTTCATTAGTTTCGCTCACTCTCGAAATCAAGCATTTTACAGCAGGTTGGAGCAGCCTGTATCTCAGCACAGGAATAAGGTAGGGAAGAATTCTAAGGATCATTTTGACTGCCTCCAGAAGTTAGATCAGATGGCAAATTGGATTTGGTGCTAGGTCTTTCCCTTTAGGTTTTACCCCAACAATGTTTTCATTAGTTTCGCTCACTCTCGAAATCAAGCATTTTACAGCAGGTTGGAGCAGCCTGTATCTCAGCACAGGAATAAGGTAGGGAAGAATTCTAAGGATCATTTTGACTGCCTCCAGAAGTTAGATCAGATGGCAAATTGGATTTGGTGCTAGGTCTTTCCCTTTAGGTTTTACCCCAACAATGTTTTCATTAGTTTCGCTCACTCTCGAAATCAAGCATTTTACAGCAGGTTGGAGCAGCCTGTATCTCAGCACAGGAATAAGGTAGGGAAGAATTCTAAGGATCATTTTGACTGCCTCCAGAAGTTAGATCAGATGGCAAATTGGATTTGGTGCTAGGTCTTTCCCTTTAGGTTTTACCCCAACAATGTTTTCATTAGTTTCGCTCACTCTCGAAATCAAGCATTTTACAGCAGGTTGGAGCAGCCTGTATCTCAGCACAGGAATAAGGTAGGGAAGAATTCAAATGCTCATTTTGACTGCCTCCAGAAGTTAGATCAGATGGCAAATTGGATTTGGTGCTAGGTCTTTCCCCAACAATGTTTTCATTAGTTTCGCTCACTCTCGAAATCAAGCATTTTACAGCAGGTTGGAGCAGCCTGTATCTCAGCACAGGAATAAGGTAGGGAAGAATTCTAAGGATCATTTTGACTGCCTCCAGAAGTTAGATCAGATGGCCAATGGAATTTGGTGCTAGGCCTTTCCCTTTAGGTTTTACCCCAACAATGTTTTCATTAGTTTTGCTCACTCTCGAAATCAAGCATTTTACAGCAGGTTGGAGCAGCCTGTATCTCAGCACAGGAATAAGGTAGGGAAGAATTCTAAGGATCATTTTGACTGCCTCCAGAAGTTAGATCAGATGGCAAATTGGATTTGGTGCTAGGTCTTTCCCTTTAGGTTTTACCCCAACAATGTTTTCATTAGTTTCGCTCACTCTCGAAATCAAGCATTTTACAGCAGGTTGGAGCAGCCTGTATCTCAGCACAGGAATAAGGTAGGGAAGAATTCTAAGGATCATTTTGACTGCCTCCAGAAGTTAGATCAGATGGCCAATGGAATTTGGTGCTAGGCCTTTCCCTTTAGGTTTTACCCCAACAATGTTTTCATTAGTTTTGCTCACTCTCGAAATCAAGCATTTTACAGCAGGTTGGAGCAGCCTGTATCTCAGCACAGGAATAAGGTAGGGAAGAATTCAAATACTCATTTTGACTGCCTCCAGAAGTTAGATCAGATGGCAAATTGGATTTGGTGCTAGGTCTTTCCCTTTAGGTTTTACCCCAACAATGTTTTCATTAGTTTCGCTCACTCTCGAAATCAAGCATTTTACAGCAGGTTGGAGCAGCCTGTATCTCAGCACAGGAATAAGGTAGGGAAGAATTCTAAGGATCATTTTGACTGCCTCCAGAAGTTAGATCAGATGGCAAATTGGATTTGGTGCTAGGTCTTTCCCTTTAGGTTTTACCCCAACAATGTTTTCATTAGTTTCGCTCACTCTCGAAATCAAGCATTTTACAGCAGGTTGGAGCAGCCTGTATCTCAGCACAGGAATAAGGTAGGGAAGAATTCTAAGGATCATTTTGACTGCCTCCAGAAGTTAGATCAGATGGCAAATTGGATTTGGTGCTAGGTCTTTCCCTTTAGGTTTTACCCCAACAATGTTTTCATTAGTTTCGCTCACTCTCGAAATCAAGCATTTTACAGCAGGTTGGAGCAGCCTGTATCTCAGCAGAGGAATAAGGTAGGGAAGAATTCTAAGGATCATTTTGACTGCCTCCAGAAGTTAGATCAGATGGCAAATTGGATTTGGTGCTAGGTCTTTCCCTTTAGGTTTTACCCCAACAATGTTTTCATTAGTTTCGCTCACTCTCGAAATCAAGCATTTTACAGCAGGTTGGAGCAGCCTGTATCTCAGCACAGGAATAAGGTAGGGAAGAATTCTAAGGATCATTTTGACTGCCTCCAGAAGTTAGATCAGATGGCAAATTGGATTTGGTGCTAGGTCTTTCCCTTTAGGTTTTACCCCAACAATGTTTTCATTAGTTTCGCTCACTCTCGAAATCAAGCATTTTACAGCAGGTTGGAGCAGCCTGTATCTCAGCACAGGAATAAGGTAGGGAAGAATTCTAAGGATCATTTTGACTGCCTCCAGAAGTTAGATCAGATGGCAAATTGGATTTGGTGCTAGGTCTTTCCCTTTAGGTTTTACCCCAACAATGTTTTCATTAGTTTCGCTCACTCTCGAAATCAAGCATTTTACAGCAGGTTGGAGCAGCCTGTATCTCAGCACAGGAATAAGGTAGGGAAGAATTCTAAGGATCATTTTGACTGCCTCCAGAAGTTAGATCAGATGGCAAATTGGATTTGGTGCTAGGTCTTTCCCTTTAGGTTTTACCCCAACAATGTTTTCATTAGTTTCGCTCACTCTCGAAATCAAGCATTTTACAGCAGGTTGGAGCAGCCTGTATCTCAGCACAGGAATAAGGTAGGGAAGAATTCTAAGGATCATTTTGACTGCCTCCAGAAGTTAGATCAGATGGCAAATTGGATTTGGTGCTAGGTCTTTCCCTTTAAGGTTTTACCCCAACAATGTTTTCATTAGTTTCGCTCACTCTTGTGGTGGGTTTGGAAGGATAAGGCTGAGAAGCCTCCTCCCTTCCACCTTTGTAAAGTAAAAGGGAAAAGAAAAAAAAACTCGCAAGCTGAATTAGCAAAGCAGTGGAGCTATATTTACAAAGCAACGTAGGAATGCAGGGGATTATTTACAAATTTACAATATCTACAATATATACAAAGATATACAACAGAGTAACACAGAAATGAGAGTGCCCCCCTCGGCAGAGAGGGGTCCCCCACCTCCGCTCTCCCCCTCTCTTCCCCCCCTTTCCCCAGAATGGGATAGAAAGAGAAAGAGAAGAGAGGAAAAAAAAGTTAGAAGCAGTTTGTGTTAATTGGAAGGGAGTTAGTATACAGGCCTGTTATCTGGTTTTCAAGGCCGAGGCGTTGGCAGAAAGCCCAGCACAGGCAAAGCTGCTGCACGAAGCAAAGACGGAAGCAAGACTGATAGAAAAGTCGTGGAAATGTCCAGTTCACTCCCAGTTCCGAAAAGTGCTTCCTCCTACTTCACCAATGAAATTAGTTTAGACTATTCCTTCCGTTTACCAACTTCCGTCCACCATATTCTCTTTCTTAAGGGGCAACGTCAACCGGCCACAACTCTCGAAATCAAGCATTTTACAGCAGGTTGGAGCAGCCTGTATCTCAGCACAGGAATAAGGTAGGGAAGAATTCTAAGGATCATTTTGACTGCCTCCAGAAGTTAGATCAGATGGCAAATTGGATTTGGTGCTAGGTCTTTCCCTTTAGGTTTTACCCCAACAATGTTTTCATTAGTTTCGCTCACTCTCGAAATCAAGCATTTTACAGCAGGTTGGAGCAGCCTGTATCTCAGCACAGGAATAAGGTAGGGAAGAATTCAAATGCTCATTTTGACTGCCTCCAGAAGTTAGATCAGATGGCAAATTGGATTTGGTGCTAGGTCTTTCCCCAACAATGTTTTCATTAGTTTCGCTCACTCTCGAAATCAAGCATTTTACAGCAGGTTGGAGCAGCCTGTATCTCAGCACAGGAATAAGGTAGGGAAGAATTCTAAGGATCATTTTGACTGCCTCCAGAAGTTAGATCAGATGGCCAATGGAATTTGGTGCTAGCCTTTCCCTTTAGGTTTTACCCCAACAATGTTTTCATTAGTTTTGCTCACTCTCGAAATCAAGCATTTTACAGCAGGTTGGAGCAGCCTGTATCTCAGCACAGGAATAAGGTAGGGAAGAATTCTAAGGATCATTTTGACTGCCTCCAGAAGTTAGATCAGATGGCAAATTGGATTTGGTGCTAGGTCTTTCCCTTTAGGTTTTACCCCAACAATGTTTTCATTAGTTTCGCTCACTCTCGAAATCAAGCATTTTACAGCAGGTTGGAGCAGCCTGTATCTCAGCACAGGAATAAGGTAGGGAAGAATTCTAAGGATCATTTTGACTGCCTCCAGAAGTTAGATCAGATGGCAAATTGGATTTGGTGCTAGGTCTTTCCCTTTAGGTTTTACCCCAACAATGTTTTCATTAGTTTCGCTCACTCTCGAAATCAAGCATTTTACAGCAGGTTGGAGCAGCCTGTATCTCAGCACAGGAATAAGGTAGGGAAGAATTCTAAGGATCATTTTGACTGCCTCCAGAAGTTAGATCAGATGGCCAATGGAATTTGGTGCTAGGTCTTTCCCTTTAGGTTTTACCCCAACAATGTTTTCATTAGTTTCGCTCACTCTCGAAATCAAGCATTTTACAGCAGGTTGGAGCAGCCTGTATCTCAGCACAGGAATAAGGTAGGGAAGAATTCAAATACTCATTTTGACTGCCTCCAGAAGTTAGATCAGATGGCAAATTGGATTTGGTGCTAGGTCTTTCCCTTTAGGTTTTACCCCAACAATGTTTTCATTAGTTTCGCTCACTCTCGAAATCAAGCATTTTACAGCAGGTTGGAGCGAGCCTGTATCTCAGCACAGGAATAAGGTAGGGAAGAATTCTAAGGATCATTTTGACTGCCTCCAGAAGTTAGATCAGATGGCAAATTGGATTTGGTGCTAGGTCTTTCCCTTTAGGTTTTACCCCAACAATGTTTTCATTCACTAACCTGGTGGCCTTCTATGAGCAGGTGACAAAATTAATAGATGAGGGGCGAGCAACTGATGTCGTTTACCTGGACCTGAGCAAAGCCTTCGACACTGTCCCGCACCACATCCTGGTCTCCAAACTGGTGACACATGGGTTTGATGGGTGGAGCACTAGATGGATAAGGAACTGGCTTGATGGCCGCACCCAAAGAGTGGCTGTCAATGGCTCCATGTCCCAGTGGAGGCCAGTGACAAGTGGAGTCCCTCAGGGATCAGTCCTGGGACCTGTCTTATTCAACATCTTTGTGGGGGACATGGACAGTGGCATTGAGTGCACCCTCAGCAAGTTTGCTGATGACACCAAGCTGTGTGGTGCAGCAGACACGCTGGAGGGAAGGGAGGCCATCCAGAGGGACCTTGACAGGCTGGAGAGGTGGGCACAGGCCAACCTCATGAAGTTCAATAAGAGCAAGTGCAGGGTCCTGCATCTGGGTCGAGGCAATCCCAGGCACAAATACAGGCTGGGCAGTGACTGGCTGGAGGATAGCCCTGAGGAGAGAGACTTGGGGGTGCTGGTGGACAAAAAGCTCAACATGAGCTCTCAGTGTGCACTTGCAGCCCGCAAAGCCAATCAGATCCTGGGCTGCATCAGGAGAAGTGTGGCTAGCAGGTCGAGGGAGGTGATCCTCCCCCTCTACTCAGCCCTGGTGAGACCCCACCTGGAGTACTGTGTCCAGTTCTGGAGCCCCTATTACAAGAGGGATGTGGAGGTGCTGGAACGTGTCCAGAGAAGGGCCACGAGGATGATCAGAGGGCTGGAGCACCTCTCCTATGAGGACAGACTGAAGGAGTTGGGGCTGTACAGTCTGCAGAAGAGAAGGCTCCGAGGTGACCTAATTGTCGCCTTCCAGTATCTGAAGGGGGCCTACAGGAAGGCAGGGGAAGGACTTCTCAGGATATCAGGTAGTGATAGGACTAGGGGGAATGGAATGAAGCTGGAGGTGGGGAGATTCAGGCTGGATGTGAGGAGGAGGTTCTTCACCATGAGAGTGGTGAAACCCTGGAATGGGTTGTCCAGGGAGGTGGGTCGAGGCCCCGTCCCTGGGGGTGTTTAAGAGCAGGCTGGATGAGGCTCTGTCCAGCCTGATCTAGTGTGGGGTGTCCCTGCCCATGGCAGGGGGGGTTGGAACTAGATGATCCTTGTGGTCCCTTGCAAACCCTGAATGAAACTATGAAACTATTAGTTTCGCTCACTCTCGAAATCAAGCATTTTACAGCAGGTTGGAGCAGCCTGTATCTCAGCACAGGAATAAGGTAGGGAAGAATTCTAAGGATCATTTTGACTGCCTCCAGAAGTTAGATCAGATGGCAAATTGGATTTGGTGCTAGGTCTTTCCCTTTAGGTTTTACCCCAACAATGTTTTCATTAGTTTTGCTCACTCTCGAAATCAAGCATTTTACAGCAGGTTGGAGCAGCCTGTATCTCAGCACAGGAATAAGGTAGGGGAAGAATTCTAAGGATCATTTTGACTGCCTCCAGAAGTTAGATCAGATGGCAAATTGGATTTGGTGCTAGGTCCTTTCCCTTTAGGTTTTACCCCAAC
>NW_027145146.1:0-27230 GCF_026170545.1 Melanerpes formicivorus | reverse complement strand
CTGCCCAGGGAGGTGGTGGCAGCCTCATCCCTGGAGGCTTTTAAGGCCAGGCTGGATGTGGCTGTGAGCAACCTGCTGTAGTGTGAGGTGTCCCTGCCCATGGCAGGGGGCTTGGAACTGGCTGAGCCTTGAGGTCCCTTCCAACCCTGGCAATCCTATGATCCTGTGATAGTGATGAGAGCCTGCCTCCTTGTACACCACCATCCAATCTGCCACACTCACAGCCATCCAAACCACATCTCAAAGTGCTTTGTGTGCTTCAGACAAAGTAAGATATCTGCTGGAGCTGCTGTTCACATGTTTATGAAGTGACTTTAGAGGGAAGATACTTTCCCAGAGACCACTGCAAAACATCATTAAAAAAGGATATGCTGAATATTGATTTTAAATAGCCCTGCATTTAGAACTAAGCTGTATCTTATGGGTTGGCTTGGCCATGCAGTTAGACAGGAACCTTGCACTGCTTGGAGCATTACAGAGGCTCACAGGATGTTAGGGCTTTGGAAGGGACCTCTGAAGATCATCCAGTCCAACCCCCCCTGCCAGAGCAGGACCATAGAACCCAGCACAGGTCACACAGGAATGCATCCAGATGAGTCTTGGAAGTCTCCAGAGGAGACTCCACAGCCTCTCTGGGCAGCCTCACCCCCTCACCCTCACAGGGAAAAGCTTTTTCCTCATGTTTCCTACTGCCCAGTGTAACCCTACCCAGTCACACTTGAGGCCATTGCCTCTTGTTCTGTCACTAATCACCTGGGAGAAGAGACCAGCAGCAGCCTCTCCACAACCTCCTTTCAGGGAGCTGTAGACAGCCAGGAGGTCTCAGCCTCTCTTCACCAGGTAGTGCTGCAGTCCCTTCAGCATCCTTGTAGCCCTCTCCAGCAGATCCCTGTCCCTCCTGAGCTGGAGAGCCCAGAACTGGATGCAATTTTCCAGGTGAAGTCTTTCTCACTCTGTTTTTCTTTCCAGTGGTGCCCAGATAGGCGACAAATCATCCCAGCAAGGGCAAGCCTTTTGAAAGTGCTCGAGTATGGCTGTTACTTAACTTCCTGATTAGTAGCAGTCACCACCTACCACTTCTGCTCCCCATTGTCCAGCACAATAGAAGTGTTCCTTTCCTTGGCTGTGAAAAGGTAAGGGGAGGGGAGTCCCTCTCCTCTGCTCTGGCAAAAAGAGCAGCAGTCCTTCCTTTTCTCCTGCGACTAATCCCAGACCATATTTATCCAGGCACATAAAATTCTATTTCTGCTGACAAATAGCTGGAGAAGGCAGATTCTGAATACCAAGAGCAAAGAACAGAGAGAAAGAGAGGGGGGAAAAAACCCACAAAACCTCAGATGCAATCCCTCTGCTCTCGTTGGACTGAAATGAGGGTTCCTGCTGCAGGGCTTTTTGACTACCTGCCCATGGCTTTAAGGTCCCGGGCAGAAAGCACTAAGAGCAAAGGCAACACAGCCAATATTTTTTTGACACCTCAACCATGCAAAGGGCTTGGCCAGGACTTCTGTTTCCTTCCAGCCTGCCTAGCTGAAGCTGCCGAGAGAGCTGCACAAGTTGGCTGGAAAGGCAGCTGTTAAAAGAGTGACCTTGGAGCAGAATTCTTCCCCGTTCATAGCCAGGGCAAGATGAAAGTATTTACGGGGATTTTCTTAGCACGGCCTGGAAACCACGGAGAGAATGGAAGCTGCCCAAGCAGTGGAGGAGTGCATTTGTCAGGAGCGGGCATCACTTTTGAAAGGGCAGTTAGAAAGGAGACAAGCCATGAATAGGCGATGAGGATTTTCAGACTTTCTATTTCCCTGAAGTCCTCTTTTGTTTTACCGCTGGGAGTGGTGCCGGCCCTTGCCCAGGGAAGCGCAGGCAGGCAGGCAGTAGATTAGTCCTTATTTAGATGGTAAGTTCCAGCCTATTTGAATTGTATTAAGCATTCTCCTGCCCTTCTGTGGGATTTGTCATAAACCTTGAGTAAATATACTTAGCCCAATCCCAAAGACCCGAGGTTTGATTTCTCGGAGGGCTCAAACCTTTAAGCCTTAAAAAACTTCTCTTGTTTAAGAGAGATAAAGCAAAAGAAATCTACTTGTCAAAACAAACACGGGAGGGGTTAAAAAAAGGACCCTCAGCACAACCCTAGACATTATCTCAATGGGAAGTGGCACTCACTGGGGGCTTTGCAGCAGCATTCTTTGCCCGGGAGTGAAATCTATTATAGGAATTAGTCCTGCCCCTCAAAATGGTAGCATCACTAAGAAGCAAATGAATCCTACTCTCTTTCCCTCTGTTGGTTTTTTTTCCCCCCCCCATCCATTCTCCTCCTTCTAAACAGCATTCAAAGGTTTCTTCAAAGGTCCTCATCCTATCTTTGTTGCCATGGTCTCTCACAGAGTTGAAACAACGTTTTCCAAAGTAATGCCTGCTCTAAGTGCATTGTTGCAGGGATGCTGAGTCAGGTCTCTGCTGACCAGGGTGGAAAAGGGGGAAAAAAACAACCATGAAACACAACAGGGTCTTTGAAAAAACAGTTTTAACATCCAGCTAACCTGAATGGGGAAAGCCAAACAACCACACGCTGCTGGACAGACAGGAGGCTGCTCTGCTATGGAGACAGACTGAGGGCGTTGGGGTTGCTCAGGATGGAGAGGAGAAGGCTCTAAGGAGAACTCAGTGTGGCCTTACAGTATCTGAAGGGGGCTCCAAGAAAGCTGGGGAGGGACTTTTGAGGGTGTCAGGGAGGGATAGGACTGGGGGGGATGGAGCAAAACTAGAAGTGGGGAGATTGAGATTGGATGTTAGGATGAAGTTGTTCCCCATGAGGGTGGTGAGAGCCTGGCACAGGTTGCCCAGGGAGGTGGTGGCAGCCTCATCCCTGGAGGTGTTTGCAGCCAGGCTGGATGTGGCTGTGAGCAACCTGCTGCAGTGTGAGGTGTCCCTGCCCATGGCAGGGGGGTTGGAACTGGCTGAGCCTTGAGGTCCCTTCCAACCCTGACAATTCTATGCCTTTCATCTTCAGGGCAAAAAAAAACCCAACCACCACAGTTCCATGGGGAAAGTTGTTTGCAGCATCTTATTAAGGGCAAAATGCAGCCTCCTTCGCTCCTCAGATCTCCCCATGTCAGGGGATTCAGTTTGTGAAGGGGGAAAAGCTCAACAAGGATCTGATAATACATCACAAGCATGTTGTGAGTCTCAAGATCTGAGACAGGTGGGGGCCTGAATACTGGAAGCCCTTCAGGCTGACAGGATGATGCAGAAGGAAGAATAAAATGGGGCAAGAGTTCTTTCCAGAACCTCACAGTGAAAGATATTTTCCTGATGTACCTAAGTAAGGTGTGTGGTTTGTATGTTTTCCCTGCTGGGGAAGGCCATCCTTTGGCCCAAACACTTTGTTGAGGATATGTCAATTGCTTAACAAACCCAAGCAAATAAAGCAAACCCCAAAACAAACAAACAAAAATCAGCCAACCAACCCAAACCACAAACAAACAGACAAAAAAAGGGGGCAGGAACTTTGAATTCTTCCTAAGTAATATCAAGGTGAATTGGCTGTTGAAATTCCAAGTGTTATTTCCACTTTGGTGATAAACTGCAGCACAATGCCCTCCTGAACTGCTTTGTAGGGCATAGAATCATAGAATCAACCAGGGTGGAAAAGACCTCAGAGATCAGCAAGTCCAACCTAATGCCTAACACCTCCTGACTACCTAAACCATGGCTGCAAGTGCCACATCCAAGCCTTTTGTGAACACCTCCAGGGATGGTGACTCCACCACCTCCCTGGGCAGCACATCCCAATGGCCAATCTCTCTTTCTAGGAAGAACTTTCTCTTCACCTCCAGCCTGAACCTCCCCCGGCACAGCTTGAGACTGTGTCCTCTTGTTCTGGTGCTGGGTGCCTGGGAGAAGAGACCAACCCCCACCTGGCTACAACCTCCCTTCAGGTAGTTGTAGAGAGCAAGAAGGTCTCCCCTGAGCCTCCTTGTCTCTAGGCTAAGCAACCCCAGCTCCCTCAGCCTCTCCTTCAGTCACAGAACAATACATGGTCAGAAAGCATCACTCCAGAATCTGTGCTGAGATACAACCAGGGGAGGTCTGTCTGTAGCTTTCTTCAATTCTTGCATCAATTTAAGCAAGTGAGGAAAACCTAAATATGTGAGACAGAATTGGACATCCTTGGTCACCTGTGAGCCAGGTGAGCAAGAATGAGTCCAGCACAGAGCCACGAGGATGATGATGGGAGTGGAACATCTTCCATACAAGGAGAGACTGAGGGAGCTGAG
Organism: Melanerpes formicivorus; assembly: GCF_026170545.1. Classification (NCBI taxonomy): domain Eukaryota; kingdom Metazoa; phylum Chordata; class Aves; order Piciformes; family Picidae; genus Melanerpes; species Melanerpes formicivorus. Next base: position 22,953 of record NW_027145146.1, on the reverse strand, counting down.
GGTTCTGTATCTTAGAGGAGACTGAGAGGTGACCTCATTGCTCTTGATAAAGCTGTGCAGGGTGAGTGCCCAGAGGCTGGAGCCAGGCTCTGCTGGGGGATGCCCAATGCCAGCACAAGGGGCAGTGGTGGAAGCTGGGATTGCTTAGCCTGGAGAAGAGGAGACTCAGGGGTGACCTTATTGCTCTCTACAACTACCTGAAGGGAGGTTGTAGACAGGTGGATGTTGGTCTCTTCTCCCAGTCAGCCCGTACCAGAACAAGAGGACACAGTCTCAGGCTGCGCCAGGGGAGGTTCAGGTTGGATGTTAGGAAGAAGTTCAATACAGAGAGAGTGATTGCCCATTGGAATGGGCTGCCCAGGGAGGTGGTGGAGTCACCATCCCTGGAGGTGTTCAGGAGGAGACTTGATGGGGTGCTTGGTGCCATGGGTTAGCTGTTTAGGTGGGTTGGATTGGTTGATGGGTTGGACACGATGATCTTGAAGGTCTCTTCCAACCTGGTTTGGTTTATTCTAAATAAAGGTTTAAAATAGAGGAATAAACCCAGGAGTTTCAGGAAGCAGAGTTTCAGTGAAGTGTAGGCTAGAGGTATCCTACCTCTTGCTTTGCTAGGAACAAAACAACATATTAAAGAAATCACAAACTATGACCATGGCAAAATGTAACCAAAATGGAGATTTTCCTTAAAGCAATCTCAGAAAGTTTGGCACAGCTTGCTTGTTCTTATTGGTAACTGATGTATTGTCTGAGCTTGAATTCAAAGCTTTCTCTTGGAAACAAAACCCCAGAAACAGTGTCATTGCACATATTTCATGATCCTGTGTAGCTCACAGCTTATTTGGCCTGCTAAAGTGTTGAGGCTAGAAGGAGGCAAGAAGGACCTCAGGGAACTGCTTGAAAGAGTCCAGCACAGAGACACAAAAATGATGAAGGGAGAGGAACATCTTCCTTGTGAGGAGAGCCAGAGGGAGCTGAGGGCTCTGTAGCTTAGAGAGGAGGAGCCTGAGGGTGACCTCATTCCAGGTGATAAAGCTGTGCAGGGTGAGTGCCCAGAGGCTGGAGCCAGGCTCTGCTGGGGGATGCCCAATGCCAGCACAAGGGGCAGTGGTGGAAGCTGAGGCAGAGGAAGTTTCACATAAATATGAGTGATTTTTTTTTTTCCCTGTGAGGGTGCCAGAGCCCTGGAGCAGGCTGCCCAAGGGGGTTGTGGATTATTCCTCTCTGGCGATATTCAAACCCCACCTGGATGTGTTCCTGTGTGACGTGCTCTAGGTGAATCCTGCTGTGGCAGGGGGGTTGGACTGGACGATCTTTCGAGGTCCCTTCCAGCCCTTGTGATTCTGTGACTCAGCACTAAGCTAGACTCTGATCAAAACCCAGGCAGAGCTCCAAGAGCTCAACACAGCCGGCTCTGTCCTCTCCTTCTCCTCGGGCAGATCCGCTGCCCGCCATGGCACTACCTGCGGCAGACAGCGACGGAAGGGTTCGCCCCCAAAGCCAAGCCCGCCCCGACGTGCCGCAGCAGCGTGCATGAGGGTCTGCCTCTGCCGGGGAAGGGCTAAAGAGCTAGAACAGCAAAGGGTATTTCAGGTCAGGCCTGAGGCGAATTAGCAGACAAGTTGTGAAGCTTACACAACATGTGGCCACATTATGTGTGGCTCCAGTCAGCGCTAATAGCCTGTCATTGAGCTCCACGTTTAAACAATTTGAGCAAACAGCAAACACAGAAGATGGGAGGAGGGAAGGGGAAAGGAAAAAAGGCCTTCGAGGAATAAGAAAGATCAGGCTCCACTTGGCCAGCACATATTGCAGGGGGGAAGACAGCAGAGTGCCTGGTAGGCAGTTGGAGAGGTGAGCCACTTCCTACCCTGTAGAAGTACTACCCCAAAACCACAGAAGATGTCCACTCTCAAAACTGACTCAGCCAGCAATTTTTAGAGCTACACAGGAAACCAGTTGTTGGTTTAGGCTGTGTCTGAGCATGTAAATGATCTGAGAGAATTGAAGGGAAAATAAAAATAAGGATTCTGTTGAGCAGCAAGGAAACAAAAAGGGGAGGAAAAAAGGAGGAGGGGGAAGAGAAGGCAAAAAAAAAGAGCAAACCACATTTTTAGTACAAACAAAGAGTACAATTCAACCACATCCATCTAAATAACACTGATAGCGGTGTTGGGAAGTAAACACAACAACATTTTAAACCAGAAGAAGTTAGAAACCACCCTGCATGGTTTAGTATGGAAATAATAAGGCCTTTGGAGGCAGGGCTGTTGGAGAGCCTATCTCAATCCAGAGCTGAGCTGGCTATGAAGCCATCCGCTCTGCCATGGGAATGCTTAGCTCAGTATCTGGTAGGCTGCCAGCCATTTAAAATGTTTTTGTGGGGGTTTAATGATTGTTCCCATGAGCACTGATGGTAAGGGTTGACATTAATTAAAATACTAAGTCATCAGAGCTGGCATTGCAGGGGGAGAGAGAGAAAACCGGGCTGGATCCGATTGTCCTCCGAGATTTCTTTGGCCTTCCACATTTCTCTCCTAGATGCATCACCCATGCCAAGTATCCTCTGAGCTGATGTGGAACAATGTAAACAGGCTGTCTCCACAAATATCAAGTAATCTTCTTTTTTTTTGAGGGTTTTCCACACAGTTTCATTTAACTGATTAGGCACACACACACACCCCTCCCCTCATTAAAATCAGCTAATGGTGGAAGGCAGCTGTGTTCTGAATGCTAAACAAAATGCCTACATGAAAGAGGATTTTGTTGTTGTTGCTAAAAACACTGTCTGCCTCTCTTTGAGTTATTTCTACTGTAAGCCCAGTGGCACACAATACAGTAGGAATGCTGGGCCCTACCCTCATTAGCCTCAAAACTCATTGTCTCGTCTAAAACCAGGTTCTTTCCACAGGGTGTGTTGCAAAGGGTGAGGAAGAAGCATGGAAAGATGCCGTGGGCACACGCTCTCCAAACACCATGAAGGGGTTTTGCTTAGACTTGGCAGATGAATGCAGGACAGCACAAAAATCCTGACCAAGGCCCACTGACAAAATGATCTTTCCAGAATTCAGGTAGAACAGCTCCCCTGACGTGCTTCAGTTTATCAGCTAACTGCCCGAGGTCCAACTCTTCAAAGGCACAAGGCAGAATGAGAGGACACAGTCTCAAGGTGTGCCAGAGGAAGTTTAGGCTCAAGGTGAGGAGAAAGTTCTTCCCAGACAGAGTAATTGGCCACTGGAATGTGCTGCCCAGGGAGGTGATGGAGTCCCCATCCCTAGAGGTGTTCAAACAAGGCTTGGATGTGGCACTTGGAGCCATGGTTTAGTTGTCAGGTGTTGGGTAATAGATTGGACTTGATGATCTCTGAGGTCTTTTCCAACCTTATTAATTCTGTGATTCTATTAATAAGTTACTTAGTTCCTGGAGTCCTCAAAATGTCACTGAGAGAATGGGTGAAGAGGCCTGAGACTGTCTACCCCTCACATCTATTTAGCAAGCCTGAGCTCCCATCCTGCTGGCAGGGGCTCAACAGTACAGATAATGTGATCAAAGAGCCTAGGAATGAAGAGCTCTGCCTTGAGCAATGTGGAGAAGCAAGCCAAGCCTCGGGAAACGCAGTGGGACATTACCACAGGAAGCAATATACAACAGGAACCAGAGTGCTGGCCCTGATGCAAGAGGCAGAGCAACCCTTTCTCTTTCAAAATACACTTGCTCCTCTGGATCATAAGCCAGTCATAGCAGAACTTTGGGTCACCTCCCCATAATAGGTGAAAACCTAAACCTAAACGAGGTGCTTGAAGGCAGTTACTGTCCCAGGTCATTTACTAGCATGTGGCACAGGGCTCACACCACTTACCTGTGACGCTGGGGTGCCACGAAACAGAAGTCCTCATACCTGAGCATCTGCAGCGTTGCAAGTACAGACATCACTCAGCAAAGGCTCCCTTAAAGTCTTTGTGGACACAGACCAAAGTCTTCTGCATGCTGTCCCAGTGTCTGGCAGGTTGAGGGGGTTGAGATCACCAGAGGCAGATATCTGTGACACTAAATTCTGGAAGTTGGGAATGCTCTTTGGCTATTTTTGTAGGGGTTTTGTGGTTGTTTGGTTTTGTTTGGTTGGGTTTTTTGGTGTGTGGGAATGTTCTCAGAATCATCTGTTCATGTAAAAAGCTACAAGGTCGTTCAGTCCTTCAGGAGCTCATCCAGGTAACCAAGAGCAAGAAGCAGCTCTGTCCACATACATGAGGGTAGGAGGTCTGATGGGGCCTGTTTACAGTGGACTCATGCATGAAGGTGAGGTTAAAAGGTTTTAGGTGGGTTTGAATTATTATTTGTGTTTTAAAGTGTTGCTTTTTTTGTGGCTTTTGGGGGTCTTTTTTTGTCGGGTTTTGTTGTTGGTTTGTTTGTTTATTTGTTTGTTTAGGAAGGGATGGTTGCTTGCTTGCTTCTAAAGCACAAGCAGACTTGTAGGACCCAGGCAGCACCCAGGGCAGGCCCATTGCCCCTTCCTCCAAGGCACCACGCAGCTGGAGTGGTCCTTGCTTGCTTGCTTGCTTGCTTTTAAAGCACAAGCAGACTTGTAGGGACCAGGCAGCAGCCAGGCAGCCCCCTTGCCCCTTCCTCCAAAGCACCACGCAGCTGGAGTGCTCTTTGCTCACTTGCTTGCTTTTAAAGCATAAGGAGACTTGTAGGGACCAGGCAGCACCCCCGGCAGTCCCCTTGCCCCTTCCTCCAAGGCACCACGAAGCCGGAGTGGTCTTTGCTTGCTTTTAAAGCACAGAGTTGTAGGGACCAGACAGCACCCAGGGCAGCCCCATTGCCCCTTCCTCCAAGGCACCACGCAGCTGGAATAGTCTTTGCTTGCTTACTTTTAAAGCACAAACAGACTCGTAGGGATGCGGCAGCGCCCAGGCAGCCCCCTTACCCCTTCCTCCAAGGCACCACGCAGCTGGAGTGCTCCTTGCTCACTTGCTTGCTTTTAAAGCACAAGGAGACTTGTAGGAACCAGGCAGCACCCCCGGCAGCCCCCTTGCCCCTTCCTCCAAGGCACCACGCAGCCGGAGCGGTGCAGAGCAGGCTGTGCGCAGAGCCTGGCCGCAGGGGCCACGCCAGCGCCCCGCGCCCCACCCGAGCGCCCCGCGAGACCGCGCAGGCGACCCCTGCCCAGAGAGCGGCGGGAAGGGAAGCGCAGAGCCCCGGAGGCGGCTGCCCAGGCGCCCACGGGGGGTCACGGCCGCGTAGGACCGAGGCCGGCTTTGCTCAGCTCCACTGCGCGTTCCCTCCTCTTCCTCTCGGCTTTCCGTGCCCCTTGCTCGGGGGGTGGGTGCAGGGGGCGGCAGTGGGCCCCGCCGCCGCCGCCGGTCGGCAGCGCCGGGGTAATCCGCGGAGCCGGGGCGCAGCGAGTGGGTGGTCCGCGCGCACGGCGGCGCGGGCTGTCCCCGCTGCCGCCGCCGCCGCCGCCGCCGCTGCCCCTTGCGCCGGGCCCGGGCCCGCTCCCGCAGCTGGCCCGCAGGCGGCCCGCGGACCGCGCTCGGCACATTTCTTCATTTCTCACTTGAGTGCCCTTCTTTAGTTCCCTTTCAACTGCCCACTTTATATCGGCTTCATTACACCACCGCTCCGTTTGTGATGTAAATCGGGCAACTCGGGGAAGTTTTTCTTTTGGCCTTGTCTGCGGAAGAATACCGAGAGGTATTCAAAACGTATTAACACAAATCAATGGCACCAATAAAAGCAAAATCTCCTTAGCAACATAATCTTGATTGCAAAGGGAGAACTGAGAGCATTTAGCAGAACAGTGGCCCACATGGAATACGCATTTGTCTAGAAGAATGCGGCACAAAGCCTAAAAAAAGAGAGATGCTGGAAAAAAAAAGGGGGAAAAAAGAAAGAAAGAAAAAAAAACCTCCAAAATTAACTCACACCGAACAGTTACTCTTTTTTTTTTTTTTTCCCCCCTCCTCCTCCTTTTTATTTCCTTTTTTCTCCCCCAAAAGCGGCACAATTGGCTACATTAAATCTATCGTGCGCTTTTCTGCTCGGCAACATTGTATCATACCGCTTTGCAAGCCCAAATTACAACGACCCCCGACGCTTCCCCCCGGGGCTTTGCAAGGAGCAAACCCCCCCCTCCCCACGCACGCCTGCTGGCCGTGTGCACGCAGAACACACACACGCATATAGATTATATATAGCGCGCCCAGGCACGCTAGCAAGGCTGCGCTCCCCTGCCAAAGAGGTGCAAAACGTTTCCTGCCCTGAAAAAGCAGCTGGCTTGAAGACAATCTAGACTGTCCCACCGAGTACTGGAGAGAGCAGGGATAAGATTCCCCCCCCACACTCCTTTCCTGGAGGTTTAAGTGTGGTGGGCTGAAAATTCTTCCCCCCCCCCAACACAAAACTGCCAGACCTGCTCAGTCAGAAAGCAAATTAAGCTGCATTAACAAGCAGAACTACAATCTAAAAACACAATATAGAAGCATACAATCACAGAACTCTCAGGCTTGGAAGGGACCTCAAGGATCAGCCAGTTCCAACCCCCCTGCCATGGGCAGGGACACCTCACACTACAGCAGGTTGCTCACAGCCACATCCAGCCTGGCTGCAAACACCTCCAGGGATGAGGCTTCCACCACCTCCCTGGGCAGCCTGTGCCAGGCTCTCACTACCCTCATGAGGAAGAATAATATACAATATTTACAATTTATAAACAGCACAAGAACCCCCCTGGACAAACCAGGGGGCTACTAATAGCTTCCCCCTCCCTACTCCCTTTCCTACCCTCCCTGTACACACGGGACAAGAGAAAGAGCAGAGTTGTTTGTTAATACTCAGTCACAACAAAGCAACGCAGCCAAGGTCAGCAAAGCCCCCAGAAGCCAGAGCTAGTATCTGCTAGAGCCAAGGAAGTGAAGAGAGAGAAAGTTAGTGTACAAAATTAACCTTTCTGGTAGCTGTCTGTCCAATGGGACTGTTTAAAACATATCACCGTTTTCCTTTTTACATCCAGTGGTGATTTATTTACATTCCACTACTTTCTGTTCAAGAACAGTGGAAAACTTTCTAGGCACAGCCTAAAACGACCACATCCAGGTTAACCAGCACTTCTCATCTGAGCCTGGATGACATGGGTGGGGAGGACTCCTGTCTGCCTTCACTAGATGGAAAGGGTATCTTGTTTGAGAGCAGCAAACACAAAATGCCCACGAACAGCTTTGACATTTCAACTGTAAGGCAGAAGAAATCCCTACTACACTTTGGGCTTGAACAAGCTCCAACAACTCCACATGTGGACTCAATGAAATGCCTCTGAATTGGGTAACTCTAGTCCTAGAGGCACCTAAATTACCCAAACCCATTTTCTCTCTCTCTCTTTCCTCCCCATCATTTAGACTAAAAGTATAAAGTGGAAATGAGAAGAGACCATTGTAGTGTAAAGGCAGAGTTTTCAGTCTGGCAGGCAATGCCTCTAAATTGACTAACTCTAGTCCCAGAGTCACCTAAATTACCCAAACCTATTTTCCCTTAATTCCCCCTCCCTCCCCTCTAATCATTTAAAGCACACACTGGAAGTTAGAACTGACCACAGTACTGTAAAGGCAGAATTTTCAGGGGGGATGCTCTTTCTTTTTCTTCCTCTCCCTACCACCCCTCCACCCCTGAAACCCACCCCCACCCCCCCCAGATAGATTAAATAGATGAGAAACAGGAAGGCTTAGTAGATAGGTTAACAATTCTTTTATTAGTTTATAATACATACAACTTAAGAAATGCTTTTAAAAAAAAATAATTATATCAGAGTCCATTCCAATGCTGGGTCAGGTCAGGAGAAAACAATGCTGATGTATTAAATACTCTTCTATAGTTCAACAATAGAGTAACTCCAGTAACTTAGCAGACATGGTTAAATACTCTTAAATGTGCATATATACAATTGTGCAGCCAGGGAGAGAGGGAGGGAGAAGGGAGAGAAAGAGGGAGGGAGAAGGGAGAGAAAGAGGGAGGGAGAAGGGAGAGAAAGAGGGAGGGAGAAGGGAGAGAAAGAGGGAGGGAGAAGGGAGAGAAAGAGGGAGGGAGAAGGGAGAGAAAGAGGGAGGGAGAAGGGAGAGAAAGAGGGAGGGAGAAGGGAGAGAAAGAGGGAGGGAGAAGGGAGAGAAAGAGGGAGGGAGAAGGGAGAGAAAGAGGGAGGGAGAAGGGAGAGAAAGAGGGAGGGAGAAGGGAGAGAAAGAGGGAGGGAGAAGGGAGAGAAAGAGGGAGGGAGAAGGGAGAGAAAGAGGGAGGGAGAAGGGAGAGAAAGAGGGAGGGAGAAGGGAGAGAAAGAGGGAGGGAGAAGGGAGAGAAAGAGGGAGGGAGAAGGGAGAGAAAGAGGGAGGGAGAAGGGAGAGAAAGAGGGAGGGAGAAGGGAGAGAAAGAGGGAGGGAGAAGGGAGAGAAAGAGGGAGGGAGAAGGGAGAGAAAGAGGGAGGGAGAAGGGAGAGAAAGAGGGAGGGAGAAGGGAGAGAAAGAGGGAGGGAGAAGGGAGAGAAAGAGGGAGGGAGAAGGGAGAGAAAGAGGGAGGGAGAAGGGAGAGAAAGAGGGAGGGAGAAGGGAGAGAAAGAGGGAGGGAGAAGGGAGAGAAAGAGGGAGGGAGAAGGGAGAGAAAGAGGGAGGGAGAAGGGAGAGAAAGAGGGAGGGAGAAGGGAGAGAAAGAGGGAGGGAGAAGGGAGAGAAAGAGGGAGGGAGAAGGGAGAGAAAGAGGGAGGGAGAAGGGAGAGAAAGAGGGAGGGAGAAGGGAGAGAAAGAGGGAGGGAGAAGGGAGAGAAAGAGGGAGGGAGAAGGGAGAGAAAGAGGGAGGGAGAAGGGAGAAGTCCTTTTCTTCCTATCTTCTCCTCCCAAAGCCCTGCGCCCCAGGAACACAGTACTGGCCTCTAAGCTTTCAGCCTCTCACTTGGACTTCCGCTATCTGAAGAGGAATGTTACAACAGAGGAACCAGCAGCAAGCCCTCCCTTTCCCAACTCCTCCTAAGAAGAGATGCCCAACAGGCAAAAGGACCATCAAGCTTCTCTATAAATAGCAGCTTCCTTGATATCAGGTCGAGGTTAAATTATTGCTTGCATGGTTTTCTGCCTGAAATACATTTCTAACACAGCCCAAAATACTGGGGGGGTGGGGGTGTGTTTGTGTTCCCCTTCTTGAAAGATCAACATTCTTTCAGTGATTTATTGACCATTGCTGCTTTGTACTTCTAACAGGTCGGGTATTTCTGGATTTGTTTCTTTTCCCTAAGCACACACAACTCAGTGCAAGCCTCTGCAAATTACCCTAAAGCAAAGTGAATTACAGAGGACTAGTTTAGCACACGACATTTAGGCACTGGGTTTTGGTTGGTTTGTCCTCATGGAAACTGATGCTTGGAACTAAGCTTTGTGTTCTGATTGCCATACTCCAGAAGTCTTTTTTACAGACACAAGAACCTGAGTAACAGCTGCTCAAGTCAGGAACTACTCTGCATTCCTTCTTATCTGGCTGGACCAACTGCTCCTTGACAGTATTAACAAGCAGCTACAGGAGTTAGGAAGCCTGCTGCAAGCATAGAAGGATGAGGGATAAAGATTGAAGAGTGGTACAATGAAATTAAACAGAGCCACTACAAATATATCTGTCAGTTCCATTGCATCAGATCTGACTTTTGGGAACACTTCTAAAGAGTGACTTAGAAAAAAAATATGGATTCACAAACTTAAAACACAGTAAGAGGGGAGAAAAAAATTGGTAAACTTAATACCAAGTCCAGTAATTTTTACTGATGGAAGTTAAAAATGAGGGGGGGGGGGGGGGGGGCAAACAAAAGCATGTCTCAATAAAAGTTGTAAAACACACTCTCTGCCCTCCAAAAGTGAGCATGTGTCAATGGTTCCCTCCTCCACAAAAGCTGCAAGGAACTACAAGGGTCTCTCTCACCTGGACTGAAATAATCCTAACTGGATCCTTCCCCCCAGGCCTTAAATATACTGTCCCTTGACAGGAGCTGTCTGGAGAAGTGAAGGATTTCCTTTGGACACAATGAGCTGTGCAGCACAGGCCCCAGCTTAGCAAAGGGCTGCTCTGTACCCGCTGCACAGCTCTCCTCAGAGACTCGCTTTTGGTGTGGACATTTCAAACCAGGAGATGCTGAGTTCAGAAGGAAGCTTACCCTCAAAATCTGCACAATGGCAGAACTGTCCATTAGAGTATAACCTAAATGCATGAATAGCAGGGTTGTGAATTGTAGCAAGTGTCATTAAGACTGAAATGGATTGCTAGCTTCTACTTAAACTTTCCCTATTCAACACCATTTCCTTCATTTGAAAGCTAATTTTCCGTCGCACTCAGAGAATTCCAACCCCAAACCCCCAAAATTCCATCTTTTGTGTGTTGCCTCTCCTATGTTTCATCTTTTGCCTCACTAAACCTTCCCTAAAGGGCTGTTGCACTCTGAGGAGCCAAGCATTTCTGCATTTTTCTTTCCAGAAGATAAATCTCAGTTCAGTACTGATGAGCTACATTAAGCTGGAGAATTTGAAGGGACATCTTCCATGCAGGCAAAACACAGTTTAGATGAGATGTCTTGCCCAGAGGTCATGTGGTGGGGCTAGACACACCAACACTGCATCCCCTGAACCACCCAGCCTCCAGAGAGAACTTGACATAGAATTAAGAAGGTAGCACCATTGGAAAGAAATCACTCTGTGCACAGCAGCAAAAGAGTTTAATTTGTCCTTATATCCAACATACTTTTTGACATTCAGCAGCCTAAGACCACGGGGTAAAGCGAGCTCTCGTAGCTGTACATTGGGCACATTCATATTGGTCATGCATATTACAATCAGAGAGTTTTCTAGGGTGCTGCTTGCAAAGTAAAGCCTCCATGCAGACAGGCATTCAGCTCATGAACTCCCATGTTCTTATTGATCCCTGAGAAGTTAATAGATCTACCTACAATATGGCTATCAAAGGCATCGGAACGACCGCAGGCTCAGCTGTCTGTGATGGCAATGCAAGGTGGCTCTTGGGGGAGAAGCAGCACAGCAAATTAGCAGTGATGAATACCAGATTTGATTTTATTATTTCTAAAATGCTTTCTTCTCGTAAGCAAGGCTGCTGAAGAGCAACACAAACGATTTGAGGCAGGGATACAAAACCAGCCAGCACCACTTACCCTTAATAAGTTGCTACTACACGCATCCCAGCCAGTCGGGGCTCTGAGACCTCTCTAATTGAGCATTTCCTTTGCATAAAAATCATCTGGATTTTGACCTAATGGAGGCTCATCAGGATCCTTCTTTTAATTACTCATCAGCAGCGCTGGGAGGACTTAAAAAGACCCAGGGATTTTCTTTGCCCAGCAAATCTTTTGCCTCTTCAATTAAAGTGATCTCTTTAAATTGTTCAGAATTCAAACGGGGTTTTGTTTTGGTGGGGTGGGGGTGGTTTGTTTTTTTTATGGTGGACAATTTGCATCGTTGCCAGCTGCTCAAAAACCATAAGCTGGGGCTCCCAAAACAAGGGGACCAATTTAAAATTAAGACTTTGGGGAGGGGGGTTTGGAGGGAAAGGGATAAAGAGAAGTTCTTTTTCTTCGCCTTCTGGCTCCTGAACAGTCACAGATTGCATTTTAAAGCTATGCCCTAAAATCTTTAGGGCTAATGAATGACTTTTAGGGAAGGGGAGAAAAAAATAACTACTTTTCAGTAATTTGTATCTCAGAGAGAGATTATTGCATTTAAACAACATGGTCTTGAGATGTACCAAAAAAAAAACACCCTCCACCTATCATTCAACAAATAGATCCAGGAGGGGATGATTTGCATCTCAGTATCCTGGAAAAGCTTTTACGGGCTCCTGGGTTTTGAGTGCTGAGGGCAGCTTTGGATTTGCATAGACAGGTTACACAAAACACTTTGTTTGTGATAGCTCAGGAAAAGTACTTTCAATAAACCATCACCATCACCATTTTCATTTGTGGTGAAGTTTGCCAGTCCCAGTGTGACTTCAAATCATAGCTGTTTAGCGACACAGGAGCACTACAGGATGCAGGACTCAGACAGAAAGGTTTTTTCTCTCCTTCATATCTTACTCCTTGTTACCTAGCACTGAAACACTAAAAATCATTTATTTTCCCTGCACTCCAGTATGAATTAAATCCTTATTGACCAGCAGAAGGCCACTAGATCTAAAAATAATAATTAGCTTTCCTAGGAGGTCTTTGATACCTTTACCATCAATTTCTCAGGCTAAAGGTGCAACAGGCATAATTAGCATCATTTGTTCAATGCTGAACATCAAGTGGTACTTAACTCTCACCATTCAGGGAACTGGAAATACACAGCTAGGGTTGTTAGCAGGAATTGCTGAACTGTAAGAAGATTAACAGGGTTTGTATAATATAATATGTATTTTTTTTAAGAGCAGGCTACATCCTACTATTGCTTCTGTCCTGCTCCAAACTCTTGGAACTTTATTCTTTGCTACCTGGGCACAGGAAAAAAAGGTTTTAGGTCTTCTCACTGGCACACAAACTAAACACATTTAGCATTTTAGAAACATCAAAGGCAAACCCTGATGACTGCTGCAGGGATTAAACAGTTGATTAAAGTTCCTGCCATGTTCAATTTCTGTCACTGCAATTAATGACTCAAAAGGGATTGTCTGAAAATGCTTGATAGCACTCTTGCTAGGTGAGTGTACCTCATCAAGAGAGGAAGGAAGACTTCAGGGCAAAACTCACAGATACTGAGATACAGAGATGCTGCTTCTAAAGTTTCCTGCTTGCATTTTCCCAGAGAGCTTGTTTCAATAGAACACCATAAATGCTCTAAGAAGCAGTTAGTCTGGCCCTCCTTACTTGGGGATTTGCTCAGAGCTCTGCTCTGGAGCACTATCCTACAATTCCTAGAGAGAAAGTCAGTGGAAATACTGCAGAAATGCCTCCTAACCAAGTAGGTGACTCCAGATGCACCTGAGAGGTAGTCAAGAGCTTAACCAGCACTACTACCTCTGTGGAAGCTTTGCTAAGGAGATACTCTTTGTAAACCTGTAAGCCACACTACTCACTGCTCTGGTTTCATTGTGCTTGCTTAGCTTTCCTGTAGGTAGGTTTGGGTGCTGCTGGCCAGGAAGCTGTGGTGACACCGAAGGTAGTATGGAAAGATTTGGGTGGTAAACCTAAAGACAAACAGCTCACACCAAATGAAGTGCTGCTAGGAACTTATCACAAGCAGGATGCCCCTGCTTACTGCAGGGGGGGTTGGACTAGATGACCTTCAGAGGTCCCTTCCAACCCAGACCATTCTGTGATTCTATATCCAACCTATCCCCCTACACTGATGAGCTACCAGTGGAAACCTGCATCCATAACACAAACCTACCTACACAGTCAACTGAGAACTGTGAGAATAAAATCTAGGTCTTGCATGAGTCAGTATTTTAAGTTGAAAACTGACAGTTGAAGAAAATCAACACATACTTCTGGTCATCAGTATTTACAACCAGTTTCCACTTCTGTCCAATTCCAACCTGCACCTCAGCCATTATAGGAGGTTCCATGTGAACACCAGGAAAAAACTTTTTCACTGTCAAGGTGGCAGAGCCCTGGAGCAGGCTGCCCAGGGAGGCTGTGAAGTCTCCTTCTCTGGAGACATTCAAAACCTACCTGGATGTGTCCCTGTGTGACTTGCCCTGGGGGTGATCCTGCTCCGGCAGGGGGTCGGACTGGATGATCTTCAAGGTCCCTTCCAGCTCCTAACTTTCTGTGATTATCAGTGTTAGGCTTCTGGCCATCCTCTCAGGCTAAAACTGGTCTGAGATTACAACTAACACTTCTGGGTGAGAGCAGGAATGCTGCAGACCCAGATTTGTACTAAAGAAGAGGCTGAAATTGATCATTTAAAAAAATATAACCAGCTACTTTGCAAAGAAACTGCTACAGGCCCCAGAAGACTGAGGCAGCACAAAACTGCTATTTGTTCATTGAAAAAGAGAGTCATACTCCATCCAGTCAGACCCACTTGCAGGCTTGCATGAAAAATGTAGCTGAGCTCTTGGCAAAATGAGCAGCAGGAATCCACAGACAGAAGCTGAGCAGAGGATGAGTTGTGGAAACAGATACAGAAGGCTTAGATTTAAGAAAACCTAAAAGCTCTGTGGAGTGCTCCCAGCATCAACAGTTTAGGAATACAATGCTCAGCTAGAGGCTATCTTACAGAGAATAAATATTTCAGACATAGAAAAATAGTTCACAGCATCAAGGTACCTGTAATATATCACCTTGAAATAAAACTTGTCTGTAAAAGATGAACAAAAAGAGAAAGAAAGAGAAGACTACTCTTGTAGTGGTATCAACTTTTCATTCATACAAATACTTAGCAGAGTATATCTGGTGGGATTTGTGTCATATATTCACATTATTGCTTGCTACCACAACTGTACAGGGAACATATCCTTAACTTACATCAGTGTTCATGGACAGCAAGTGCAGATGATGCAGCAAACGTCTGAAGTGTGACTGAGCTGCAATTAAAACCAGACAGACACCTGGGGATGAAGATATGTACAACTAAAGTAGAAGCAGAAGAAACAAAATACAACTGGCCTGACCCATCACAGCTCCAGTTGAAAACAAAAAAGAGACTTTGAAACATTTGTGCAGAAAATAAGCTTTGTAAACCCAAATGAGCAGGAGCAAGTGTGCAATAAATAATCCTCTGCCACATTTAACCTCCCACTGCTGCCCAGGGTGGCCTGCTTTAGTTCTAATGCAGGGCATTTGCACCTGGAACTGCACCGTTCCACCTTTCTTCTGTAACTCTTTATTTCTTCTGTGGCTTTGAAACAACACAAAACACAACACAAAACAAACAAAAGAAACCTGAAAGGTCCTCTTGGACCAGAAGTTTTAGTAAAACAAGTCCTTCTGCACTCCTGTGGACAGGATCTGGTAAACAGCAGGAATAAAGCTGAGACATGGCATTAGCCTGAATTAAAACAGCTACATTAGAAACTCCAATGCTGATATAATTTAACCTTAAAGTTCTACTAACCAGATGCATGCAATTCTCCCAGGCTGAGTAAAAGAACTCTTATTTTGGTGCTCTGTTGTGTTGCTTTTCTTTCCACCTTCAAATCAGACCACTTTCAGGACCAGCTGACAGGACATCTTCATGAGAAGCACAGAGATTACTTTTTTTAACCAATGCAATGACATTGGGGTTGCCAAAAAAAACAGAAAGCAGAGTTTCCAGGTGAAGTTGATCTCCTTCCTCTGTTGGTAGTAGTTCAGTATCCCAAAGAACCAGAGGTATTTCTACTCGCCTAGCCCCTGACGTGCAGCTTAGGAAGATCTCAGAAGGTCTTTCAGCATGGAAATGGGTGAGGAAGTAAGACAAGGTACAGTCAATCAATTGTGTCACTTTGGAGGGGGGGGTTAGAAAAAAATACCTGCTCACTTGTAGACCATTTTCAGCTGTGTATTTATAGTCAGAGATATGTACACACATCAGAAAAGACTTGAGGGTGGGGGGGAAAAAACAATAATCAAGATACATGAACAGAAGGAGTAAAAAGTAACAATAACTTAAGCAGAAGTTAACATCTGTGTGAAAATGCTTTGTAGGGTTTGACCAAATGCACTTAGAACATGCTATTTAAAACAAAAAAGAATAAAATAATGAACAAACAACAAATTCAAATCCACCCCCCTCCCCAGCCCCAACCCCCCTCCTCCCCCCCCCCCCCACACAAACAAACAAAAGCATGAAAACACCACAAGATTCTGTAGAACCAATGCTTATGTTACCACCAGGAGAGCACCAAGCAAGGCACCATTGGAAAGACAACATACTTGAAAGTCAGTCTCTATAAATAAATCAAATGCTAATCTGGTCGAAAAATCGGTGTCTTTGGTAAAAATTCTATAAGGATGACCTGTATAAAAGGGAAACAAACAAAACACAACAGAGGCACAGCTGTTACAGGGGTGATAGCAGCAACCCTCTTCTCTAGCACAACAGACAGAAGCAAAATTCCAGGCAAATGCACTCATTTGAAACAATACAGTTTGAAACTAGGAGGTGCTGTGTGCAGAGGCAAGTTTCAATTTCACATGCCACTCCCTTCAGTCCCAACATGAATTCACTTAACAGAGGAATCTAAATCATCTTTACAGCTCGAAACTTGCACAGAAATTTCTGCCACCCCTTCATTGCCAAGTTGTTTCCACTAAATATGGGAGAATCTAAGTCATTTCTGTAGCTCAAAACTTGCACAGGAGTGCCTGTCACCCTTTATTCCACAATTATTTTCACTTAATACAGGAAAATAAACCATCTTTGTGGTTCAAACCTTGCACAGAAATGTCTATCACCATCTATTTCCACACTATTTTCACTCAATATAGAACAGAATAAACCAGGTTGGAAGAGACCTTCAAGATCATCGCGTCCAACCCCTCAACCAATCCAACCCACCTAAACAGCTAACCCATGGCACCAAGCACCCCATTAAGTCTCCCCCTGAAAACCTCCACCCCCCCAGGTAGCACATTCCAATGGGCAATCACTCTCTCTGTATAGAACTTCTTCCTAACATCCAACCTAAACCTCCCCTGGCACAGCCTGAGACTGTGTCCTCTTGTTCTGGTGCTGGCTGCCTGGGAGAAGAGACCAACATCCACCTGTCTACAACCTCCCTTCAGGTAGTTGTAGAGAGTGATAAGGTCACCCCTGAGTCTCCTCTTCTCCAGGCTAAGCAACCCCAGCTCCCTCAGTCTTTCCTCACAGGGCTGCGTTCCAAACCCCTCACCAACTTTGTTGCCCTTCTCTGGACTCGTTCCAGCAAGTCAACCTCCTTCCTAAACTGAGGGGCCCAGAACTGGACACAGGACTCGAGGTGCGGCCTAACCGATATAGGAGTCTAAATCATTTTCATAGCTCAAAGCTGGCACAGAAATTTCTTTCACCCTTCATTTCCAAATTACTTCCACTTAAAATAAGAATCTAAAAAATGTTTGTAGCCCAAAACCTGCAGAGGAGTGTCTGTCACCCTTTAGTCCACAACTGTTTTCACTCAATATAGGAAACTAAGTCATCTTTGTGGTTCAAACCTTGCATAGGAATGCCGATCACCATCTATTTCCAAACTATTTTCACTTCACATAGGAATCTAAACCATTTTCATAGCTCAAAACCTGCAGAAAAATGTCTGCCACCCTTCAGTCCCAAATTGTTTTCACTTAAAACAAGAATCTAAAATCATTTTTATAGCTCAAAGCTGGCACAGAAATTTCTGCAACCCTTCACTGCCAAATTACTTTCATTTAAAATAAGAATCTACATAGTTTTTGTAGCTCAAAACCTGCAGAGGAGTGTCTGTCACCCTTCAGTCCACAATCATTTTCACTTAATACAGGAAATTAAATCACCTTTATGGTTCAAACCTTGCACAGAAATGTCTGTCACCATCTATTTCCAAACTACTTTCACTCAATATAGGAGTCTAAATCGTTTTCATAGCTCAAACCTGGCACAGACATTTCTGTCACCCTTCATTCCCAA
This sequence comes from Melanerpes formicivorus, assembly GCF_026170545.1. Taxonomy (NCBI): domain Eukaryota; kingdom Metazoa; phylum Chordata; class Aves; order Piciformes; family Picidae; genus Melanerpes; species Melanerpes formicivorus. The sequence continues at coordinate 5,386 of NW_027145146.1, read as the reverse complement.
ATTGTTTTCCTTAAACATGGGAATCTAAGTCATTCTTGGAGGCTCAAAACCTGCACAGAAATTTCTGTCACCCTTCACTGCAAAAGTATTTTCACTTAAAACAAGAGCCTGAAGAATTGTTAGAGCTCAAAACTTGCATAGAATTGTCTGCAACCCCTAATTTCAAATTTGACTTCAATTGATACAGGCATCTGGATCGTTTTCAGAGCTCAAAACCGGCACAGACACTTCTGTCACCCTTCATTTCCAACTTGTTTTCACTAAAGATGGGAATCTGAGTCATTTTTTTGTAGCTCAAAAGCTGCACAGGAATGTCTGTCAGCCTTCATCTCCAAGTTGTTTTCACTTACTGAAAATCTAAACCATTTTTGTGGCACAGAATTGTCTCTCACCCTTCATGTCAAAATCATTTTCACTTAAAATAAGAATCTAAAGGATTTTTAGAGCTCAAATCTGGCATACAATTGTCTGCAATCCCCTAATTTCAAATTTTATTTCAATTCATATAGGAATCTGAATCATTTTCATAGCTCAAAACCTGCCCTGAGTTATCTGTCACCCTTCACTTCCAAATTACTTTCACTTCAAATAAGAATCTAAATAACTTTTGTAGCTCAAAAGCTGCTCAGGAATGAGGCTCACCCTTTGCAAAGTTCCCACAGCTAACGAACGTGACAGCAGCTAACCAGAAACTGAACTAATCCTCTTGCATGATTATTCTTCTGGGCCTAACTCACATCTATACATGCTACAGGCACACTCCAGAACACAACCCAAGGGTTCATCCTGCTTCCAATTAAAAAGTTGAAGAGAATGTTCACTGTGCATCTTCTCCCTTCAGAGAGGCAGTCAGAACACAGCAGGATGATTGTATTTGCAACACACAAATGCATCTGGCAGTACAACTAAGGGTTTTACTTGTAAGGGGAGCTTGTCCTCCCAAGAAGTTAAACATTTGGACTGTAAAGGAGAACATCACTTGGCTACTTAAACATTTCTACTGAGCATCAGAAAAGTGGCAAGCCTGCCATTTTATTCCTATGGCAAACACTTTGGGACATAATGAGTCTCAAACACAGGTGTCTGAAGTTTCTTTTTCGAGGCATTCAGAAGTAACTTAATTTTCAGAAGTGATGCAAGCTGCTCAAAGTCACTGCCAGTGGTCACTAACTGCATACTTGAAGTACCAGAGATTCTGATATTAGATTGGGCCTTAGGAACAGGATCTTTACCATGAGGGTGGTGGAACACCAGAACAGGTTGCCCAGGGAAGTAGTTGGGGCCCATCCCTGGAGATATTCAAGGTGAATATCCAGGTGGAGATATTCCAGGTGGAAAGGGCTCTGAGCAACCTGATCTAGCTGGGGATGTCCCTGCTGACTGCAGAGGGGGTTGGACTGGATGAGCTTTGGAGCTCCCTTCCAACCCAGACCATTCTATGATTCTATACTCAGGCAAGGTTTCAAAGAGAGCAAGAAGTAAAGCTGGCACACTGTGTTTATGCCAAAGGCCTAAGACTATCTTGTCTTTAATTTACCTATTTAATTTAGCATCTACAAAGAGTGGATTTAGAACCTCAGGTTAGCCAAGCACCAAGTTTGGGGTAGAAGACACTATTTAAATCACTTGGTTGGGGGGGGGGGGGGGGGAGAAGAGTAAGCATTTATTATTTACAACTCAATAATGAACATAACATTAAAGACAGTTTTAAAGAGAATAGCAAATAGCACTGAAAAGGAGAGTACAGAGCTCTTGTAAGGTGTTCTCATTAAATGTATCCAGAGATAATGCATCAGGTGTTTCACAACCTGAAAATAACAATCTTTGGTCTTTATCCTATAAAATTCCAAGCCCCTGCTTACCTATTGCTAATGTAAATAGGTCAAATGATGTGAAATTGTATGTAATAGAAGGCATGTTCATCTGTTGCTGTATAAAACTAGCACTGAATGGGTTTGGTGGTTTATTTTTCTCCAAATGAATCTGCAAACCACTGGGTGGGACAATGTTTTCTGTGGGAAAGCAGAATTTTCAGTGAAATGAAACTCCCTTCATTTTCAGGGAAAGCTCAAATCTACTGCCTGAAATTTGCTTTGCTCCATTTCTCAGTCGCATTTCACCCACCTAAAACATAAGTGATTTTGTAGAACAAACCTTAGGAAAAAGCCTGCTCATTCAGTGAGCTGCAAGAAAAAAAAGGGCATTTTCAAGATTCAAAAATAAGATCTAATGTAAAAACAGAAAAAAAAAAAAGGGGAAGACTAAAAGATTCCTTTAATATCACTTCCAACTATTTAATCACTTCTGAAATTGTTATGTGCCTGCTAGCTTTGTTGTTTCAAAGAACAGACAGCAGGAACAGAAAAAGGGCAAGACTAAAAGAGATTCCTTTAATATCACTTCCAACTATTTAATCACTTCTGAGATTGTTATATGCATGATAGCTTTGTTGTTTCAAAGAACAGACAAAGTGCCACGTAGTAAAAGATGACAGATAAGTTGGAACTAATGCAGTAGATCTTTCTCAAAAGCTAATCTCTATTTTAACTGCTGCCTACTTCCCAGAGCATTAAGAGAAATGATCCAAATTCTAATGTTTACTTCAGTTTTGGCAGCTTCATTTCAGCCCATTCTATGCACCTCCAAGATGTCTGGAAATAAAGAGAGCAAGGAGGCTGCAAACCCAGCAAACAAATCCCACGCTGGGCATTCTTCATTTCAAACTGCACGTAACTTCTCACTCTGTGTTTTGAAGAAGGGCTTAGCCAAAGACTGAAGTTTAAGACTCCAGAAACTGACTTGAAACAAAACAACAATCTTTTGCTGGCAGCAATTGGAGATAAAGATACTTTCAAGACAGTTGAGGTAAGGGGCAGTTAAAATCTAAAAAGGCTAAAGGTTTCTTAAGCTCCAACAGCTCAGCTGAAAGGTCTCCTTCCATACTTGGGGACTCGATTAGCATTATATAAACCAGCCATATCTGACTTGCTGCGTAACCAAAGTTGTGCTTATTCTTTATACAGCATCCAAAATTTCACACTCCATCAGCACATGTTGGAGCTATTTTATCTTGGCAATTAATTTATTATTTTTCAGAGCACAGTGAAGCCTTGTTTTCAACTCATTCATAACTTTATAAATCAGCCCCGCGCATCAAACCATGCATCTGTGAACCGTAGAAAATCCTTGCACTCAGGCTGATTAAGCTCCTGACACCTTTGCTGATTAATAATCACGGAAAAGAATAAGATCAGAAGCAAAATAAATGATCATTTAATAGAGAAACTCACAAAACAGCCCTTTAACTTACATATTCCATCATGTTATTCGTTTCACATTTCCTTTTGCTTAGTCTCCAATGCAAGCACAGCTAGACGAGGAGGGAAGCAAAGGAAGAAAAATGAGCTGTATTTTATTGCAGCACCCAGACTGAGCCATTTGTCCACCTTTCATATTTTTCGTTCAACAAAAGCATCTGTTTCCATACTGTGCAATTCAAACTCCAACAGTACGAAGCTGCTCCCCGCGGCACTCACCTTGTGGTATAACCTATTGTTTTCCCATTCTAATAACTTCTCAATCGATCTTCGTGTCTGGAAGACAAATGAGAAAGAATTTTACTCTTGACTGCCTTTAGAAAAACTTTGTTTTGCAGCTGCTTTTGTGTTGAAAAGGAGAGAGGTACAGGACAGTGACTGAGTACAGGGTGGTCTGAAGCGCTGGCAAAACTTCGCCGGTATTAAACAGTAACTGGGACAGAAGCGACTTTTTATGGCACCCAAAGAGCTGCCTGCAACCACTTCTGAACACACAAAAATAAAGCTTAGTTTCTGATTCTTAACAGCAGTTACAACTTCAAAACCACAGAAATCTTGAAGCCAGCTAAGTAGGAAAGCAAGATTGCTCTCTCAGTATCCGTGGTCTAAATGCACCTCTCCTAAGGTCAGCATGTAAACCGACAAACCTCGAGGCTGTTTTGCAGCACTGTAGGTCAAGTACAACTATGCCCTGCTTTAGACAAAAGACTGATTTTTGTGGCATTTCTACCCAGATTTTAGACTGAAAACCCAATGGAGGAAGTTACAGTAAAGTGCACAAACAAATACTACTAAAGTAACAGTGAACTGCTCAAATGAACGTCACCCAAGTTACAGCAAACTGCTCCAGCAGAGGTTCCGAAATCTGCGCTTTGTGTGCTGAGCAAAGCCAGCATTTAGGATTCTAAAGCAAAGTTTTACTGCCCATGCTGTCCATCCTTGACACTTCAGAGAGAATCCTGCAAGCTGTCCTGCACAGCTCTCAAGATTATGCACTCTGGTATTAAAGGCCGCCCTGTGCTGCAAAGTTTCACAGCGTTTGGGAGAGAATTATTCAGTTATATTTACATTGGAGAAATACATTCTGACATTTATGGTCATTTGACTGCCAGAATATATACTGCTTCGGCTCTAAATGGGATTTGCTCCTGCCTATGAATAAAGAGAGGATAATTCATGGTGCCAGGTGTTAAGATGAGCCCGGCAGAGCTGCAGGTGCAAAAGGATGGCGCAATGACAAGGATCAAATACAACTTAGCGCAGCTGCAGCTTCCTTACAAGGCAGAGAGGGGTGAGGGGAAGGGATGAGAAAGCATCTTGCTGTTATTACTGCAAAGTACAAGCGCTGTAAACGAACCTTAACAAGTCAAGGAGAAACAACAACAACGTCTGAGTGAAAGAAACGGCTGGGCAACAAATCTCCCAGCAAAACCTTAACACCTGGATTTCCAAACAGGAGTTTCTCTCTACTTTCATGCCCAAGGGGGTGTGGGGAAAGACACCCAAGCATGTGCTGGGCTGCGGTCACATGATTCAAAATTAGCTCACTCCTATCCCTGAGCCATCACGGCACTGCATTTTTATCCCAGCTTCTTTTTAAAAAGCCCAAGTCAGGGAATTATCAGAAGGTGGATGTGCCAGTGACTAATTTATCACATCAACTGGGAACGGAGGATTTTGGGGGTTATTGTTATTATTATGTTTTTTAAGACAGTGCCCTTTAACAATCATCAGTAGACCTCACTTGTTTCTTTGTAAAGATAGCCTTTTAGAGTCTGCTCTCCTTTTAAATGAAAATAGGGCAGCAGTTATGGTCACACTTTTGTTAATTTAGTTGCCAGTCAGCTCCAAATCAAAAGAAAATAAGGCTGCAGAGTGTAATTAACATTCAGTTCAGTCGTTTTGTCCCTTGTCTAGCCCCCGAGCTTTGTTAAAATTGCCATCTGAATGCTGAAGGCTGTAGGGAAATCGATTTGATTCTAATCGCACCATGAAAAGAACATGATCTAACTGCTTTCAGCCCTCCGTAAATCTGTACTAGGTCTTTAGCACAATGCAACTTCCAATTT
>NW_027145145.1:0-27237 GCF_026170545.1 Melanerpes formicivorus | reverse complement strand
ACCTGCTGTAAAATGCTTGATTTCGAGAGTGAGCGAAACTAATGAAAACATTGTTGGGGTAAAACCTAAAGGGAAAGACCTAGCACCAAATCCAATTTGCCATCTGATCTAACTTCTGGAGGCAGTCAAAATGATCCTTAGAATTCTTCCCTACCTTATTCCTGTGCTGAGATACAGGCTGCTCCAACCTGCTGTAAAATGCTTGATTTCGAGAGTGAGCGAAACTAATGAAAACATTGTTGGGGTAAAACCTAAAGGGAAAGACCTAGCACCAAATCCAATTTGCCATCTGATCTAACTTCTGGAGGCAGTCAAAATGATCCTTAGAATTCTTCCCTACCTTATTCCTGTGCTGAGATACAGGCTGCTCCAACCTGCTGTAAAATGCTTGATTTCGAGAGTGAGCGAAACTAATGAAAACATTGTTGGGGTAAAACCTAAAGGGAAAGACCTAGCACCAAATCCAATTTGCCATCTGATCTAACTTCTGGAGGCAGTCAAAATGATCCTTAGAATTCTTCCCTACCTTATTCCTGTGCTGAGATACAGGCTGCTCCAACCTGCTGTAAAATGCTTGATTTCGAGAGTGAGCGAAACTAATGAAAACATTGTTGGGGTAAAACCTAAAGGGAAAGACCTAGCACCAAATCCAATTTGCCATCTGATCTAACTTCTGGAGGCAGTCAAAATGATCCTTAGAATTCTTCCCTACCTTATTCCTGTGCTGAGATACAGGCTGCTCCAACCTGCTGTAAAATGCTTGATTTCGAGAGTGAGCGAAACTAATGAAAACATTGTTGGGGTAAAACCTAAAGGGAAAGATCTAGCACCAAATCCAATTTGCCATCTGATCTAACTTCTGGAGGCAGTCAAAATGATCCTTAGAATTCTTCCCTACCTTATTCCTGTGCTGAGATACAGGCTGCTCCAACCTGCTGTAAAATGCTTGATTTCGAGAGTGAGCGAAACTAATGAAAACATTGTTGGGGTAAAACCTAAAGGGAAAGACCTAGCACCAAATCCAATTTGCCATCTGATCTAACTTCTGGAGGCAGTCAAAATGAGTATTTGAATTCTTCCCTACCTTATTCCTGTGCTGAGATACAGGCTGCTCCAACCTGCTGTAAAATGCTTGATTTCGAGAGTGAGCGAAACTAATGAAAACATTGTTGGGGTAAAACCTAAAGGGAAAGACCTAGCACCAAATCCAATTTGCCATCTGATCTAACTTCTGGAGGCAGTCAAAATGATCCTTAGAATTCTTCCCTACCTTATTCCTGTGCTGAGATACAGGCTGCTCCAACCTGCTGTAAAATGCTTGATTTCGAGAGTGAGCGAAACTAATGAAAACATTGTTGGGGTAAAACCTAAAGGGAAAGACCTAGCACCAAATCCAATTTGCCATCTGATCTAACTTCTGGAGGCAGTCAAAATGATCCTTAGAATTCTTCCCTACCTTATTCCTATGCTGAGATACAGGCTGCTCCAACCTGCTGTAAAATGCTTGATTTCGAGAGTGAGCGAAACTAATGAAAACATTGTTGGGGTAAAACCTAAAGGGAAAGACCTAGCACCAAATCCAATTGGCCATCTGATCTAACTTCTGGAGGCAGTCAAAATGATCCTTAGAATTCTTCCCTACCTTATTCCTGTGCTGAGATACAGGCTGCTCCAACCTGCTGTAAAATGCTTGATTTCGAGAGTGAGCGAAACTAATGAAAACATTGTTGGGGTAAAACCTAAAGGGAAAGACCTAGCACCAAATCCAATTGGCCATCTGATCTAACTTCTAGAGGCAGTCAAAATGATCCTTAGAATTCTTCCCTACCTTATTCCTGTGCTGAGATACAGGCTGCTCCAACCTGCTGTAAAATGCTTGATTTCGAGAGTGAGCGAAACTAATGAAAACATTGTTGGGGTAAAACCTAAAGGGAAAGACCTAGCACCAAATCCAATTTGCCATCTGATCTAACTTCTGGAGGCAGTCAAAATGATCCTTAGAATTCTTCCCTACCTTATTCCTGTGCTGAGATACAGGCTGCTCCAACCTGCTGTAAAATGCTTGATTTCGAGAGTGAGCGAAACTAATGAAAACATTGTTGGGGTAAAACCTAAAGGGAAAGACCTAGCACCAAATCCAATTGGCCATCTGATCTAACTTCTGGAGGCAGTCAAAATGAGTATTTGAATTCTTCCCTACCTTATTCCTGTGCTGAGATACAGGCTGCTCCAACCTGCTGTAAAATGCTTGATTTCGAGAGTGAGCGAAACTAATGAAAACATTGTTGGGGTAAAACCTAAAGGGAAAGACCTAGCACCAAATCCAATTGGCCATCTGATCTAACTTCTGGAGGCAGTCAAAATGATCCTTAGAATTCTTCCCTACCTTATTCCTGTGCTGAGATACAGGCTGCTCCAACCTGCTGTAAAATGCTTGATTTCGAGAGTGAGCGAAACTAATGAAAACATTGTTGGGGTAAAACCTAAAGGGAAAGACCTAGCACCAAATCCAATTGGCCATCTGATCTAACTTCTGGAGGCAGTCAAAATGATCCTTAGAATTCTTCCCTACCTTATTCCTGTGCTGAGATACAGGCTGCTCCAACCTGCTGTAAAATGCTTGATTTCGAGAGTGAGCGAAACTAATGAAAACATTGTTGGGGTAAAACCTAAAGGGAAAGACCTAGCACCAAATCCAATTGGCCATCTGATCTAACTTCTGGAGGCAGTCAAAATGATCCTTAGAATTCTTCCCTACCTTATTCCTGTGCTGAGATACAGGCTGCTCCAACCTGCTGTAAAATGCTTGATTTCGAGAGTGAGCGAAACTAATGAAAACATTGTTGGGGTAAAACCTAAAGGGAAAGACCTAGCACCAAATCCAATTGGCCATCTGATCTAACTTCTGGAGGCAGTCAAAATGATCCTTAGAATTCTTCCCCTACCTTATTCCTGTGCTGAGATACAGGCTGCTCCAACCTGCTGTAAAATGCTTGATTTCGAGAGTGAGCGAAACTAATGAAAACATTGTTGGGGTAAAACCTAAAGGGAAAGACCTAGCACCAAATCCAATTGGCCATCTGATCTAACTTCTGGAGGCAGTCAAAATGATCCTTAGAATTCTTCCCTACCTTATTCCTGTGCTGAGACACAGGCTGCTCCAACCTGCTGTAAAATGCTTGATTTCGAGAGTGAGCGAAACTAATGAAAATATTGTTGGGGTAAAACCTAAAGGGAAAGACCTAGCACCAAATCCAATTTGCCATCTGATCTAACTTCTGGAGGCAGTCAAAATGATCCTTAGAATTCTTCCCTACCTTATTCCTGTGCTGAGATACAGGCTGCTCCAACCTGCTGTAAAATGCTTGATTTCGAGAGTGAGCGAAACTAATGAAAACATTGTTGGGGTAAAACCTAAAGGGAAAGACCTAGCACCAAATCCAATTGGCCATCTGATCTAACTTCTGGAGGCAGTCAAAATGATCCTTAGAATTCTTCCCTAAATTATTCCTGTGCTGAGATACAGGCTGCTCCAACCTGCTGTAAAATGCTTGATTTCGAGAGTGAGCGAAACTAATGAAAACATTGTTGGGGTAAAACCTAAAGGGAAAGACCTAGCACCAAATCCAATTGGCCATCTGATCTAACTTCTGGAGGCAGTCAAAATGATCCTTAGAATTCTTCCCTACCTTATTCCTGTGCTGAGATACAGGCTGCTCCAACCTGCTGTAAAATGCTTGATTTCGAGAGTGAGCGAAACTAATGAAAACATTGTTGGGGTAAAACCTAAAGGGAAAGACCTAGCACCAAATCCAATTGGCCATCTGATCTAACTTCTGGAGGCAGTCAAAATGATCCTTAGAATTCTTCCCTACCTTATTCCTGTGCTGAGATACAGGCTGCTCCAACCTGCTGTAAAATGCTTGATTTCGAGAGTGAGCGAAACTAATGAAAACATTGTTGGGGTAAAACCTAAAGGGAAAGACCTAGCACCAAATCCAATTGGCCATCTGATCTAACTTCTGGAGGCAGTCAAAATGATCCTTAGAATTCTTCCCTACCTTATTCCTGTGCTGAGATACAGGCTGCTCCAACCTGCTGTAAAATGCTTGATTTCGAGAGTGAGCGAAACTAATGAAAACATTGTTGGGGTAAAACCTAAAGGGAAAGACCTAGCACCAAATCCAATTGGCCATCTGATCTAACTTCTGGAGGCAGTCAAAATGATCCTTAGAATTCTTCCCTACCTTATTCCTGTGCTGAGATACAGGCTGCTCCAACCTGCTGTAAAATGCTTGATTTCGAGAGTGAGCGAAACTAATGAAAACATTGTTGGGGTAAAACCTAAAGGGAAAGACCTAGCACCAAATCCAATTTGCCATCTGATCTAACTTCTGGAGGCAGTCAAAATGATCCTTAGAATTCTTCCCTACCTTATTCCTGTGCTGAGATACAGGCTGCTCCAACCTGCTGTAAAATGCTTGATTTCGAGAGTGAGCGAAACTAATGAAAACATTGTTGGGGTAAAACCTAAAGGGAAAGACCTAGCACCAAATTGCATTGGCCATCTGATCTAACTTCTGGAGGCAGTCAAAATGATCCTTAGAATTCTTCCCTACCTTATTCCTGTGCTGAGATACAGGCTGCTCCAACCTGCTGTAAAATGCTTGATTTCGAGAGTGAGCGAAACTAATGAAAACATTGTTGGGGTAAAACCTAAAGGGAAAGACCTAGCACCAAATCCAATTGGCCATCTGATCTAACTTCTGGAGGCAGTCAAAATGATCCTTAGAATTCTTCCCTACCTTATTCCTGTGCTGAGATACAGGCTGCTCCAACCTGCTGTAAAATGCTTGATTTCGAGAGTGAGCGAAACTAATGAAAATATTGTTGGGGTAAAACCTAAAGGGAAAGACCTAGCACCAAATCCAATTTGCCATCTGATCTAACTTCTGGAGGCAGTCAAAATGATCCTTAGAATTCTTCCCTACCTTATTCCTGTGCTGAGATACAGGCTGCTCCAACCTGCTGTAAAATGCTTGATTTCGAGAGTGAGCGAAACTAATGAAAACATTGTTGGGGTAAAACCTAAAGGGAAAGACCTAGCACCAAATCCAATTGGCCATCTGATCTAACTTCTGGAGGCAGTCAAAATGATCCTTAGAATTCTTCCCTACCTTATTCCTGTGCTGAGATACAGGCTGCTCCAACCTGCTGTAAAATGCTTGATTTCGAGAGTGAGCGAAACTAATGAAAACATTGTTGGGGTAAAACCTAAAGGGAAAGACCTAGCACCAAATCCAATTGGCCATCTGATCTAACTTCTGGAGGCAGTCAAAATGATCCTTAGAATTCTTCCCTACCTTATTACTGTGCTGAGATACAGGCTGCTCCAACCTGCTGTAAAATGCTTGATTTCGAGAGTGAGCGAAACTAATGAAAACATTGTTGGGGTAAAACCTAAAGGGAAAGACCTAGCACCAAATCCAATTGGCCATCTGATCTAACTTCTGGAGGCAGTCAAAATGATCCTTAGAATTCTTCCCTACCTTATTCCTGTGCTGAGATACAGGCTGCTCCAACCTGCTGTAAAATGCTTGATTTCGAGAGTGAGCGAAACTAATGAAAACATTGTTGGGGTAAAACCTAAAGGGAAAGACCTAGCACCAAATCCAATTGGCCATCTGATCTAACTTCTAGAGGCAGTCAAAATGATCCTTAGAATTCTTCCCTACCTTATTCCTGTGCTGAGATACAGGCTGCTCCAACCTGCTGTAAAATGCTTGATTTCGAGAGTGAGCGAAACTAATGAAAACATTGTTGGGGTAAAACCTAAAGGGAAAGACCTAGCACCAAATCCAATTTGCCATCTGATCTAACTTCTGGAGGCAGTCAAAATGAGCCTTAGAATTCTTCCCTACCTTATTCCTGTGCTGAGATACAGGCTGCTCCAACCTGCTGTAAAATGCTTGATTTCGAGAGTGAGCGAAACTAATGAAAACATTGTTGGGGTAAAACCTAAAGGGAAAGACCTAGCACCAAATCCAATTTGCCATCTGATCTAACTTCTGGAGGCAGTCAAAATGATCCTTAGAATTCTTCCCTACCTTATTCCTGTGCTGAGATACAGGCTGCTCCAAACTGCTGTAAAATGCTTGATTTCGAGAGTGAGCGAAACTAATGAAAACATTGTTGGGGTAAAACCTAAAGGGAAAGACCTAGCACCAAATCCAATTTGCCATCTGATCTAACTTCTGGAGGCAGTCAAAATGATCCTTAGAATTCTTCCCTACCTTATTCCTGTGCTGAGATACAGGCTGCTCCATCCTGCTGTAAAATGCTTGATTTCGAGAGTGAGCGAAACTAATGAAAACATTGTTGGGGTAAAACCTAAAGGGAAAGACCTAGCACCAAATCCAATTTGCCATCTGATCTAACTTCTGGAGGCAGTCAAAATGATCCTTAGAATTCTTCCCTACCTTATTCCTATGCTGAGATACAGGCTGCTCCAACCTGCTGTAAAATGCTTGATTTCGAGAGTGAGCGAAACTAATGAAAACATTGTTGGGGTAAAACCTAAAGGGAAAGACCTAGCACCAAATCCAATTGGCCATCTGATCTAACTTCTGGAGGCAGTCAAAATGATCCTTAGAATTCTTCCCTACCTTATTCCTGTGCTGAGATACAGGCTGCTCCAACCTGCTGTAAAATGCTTGATTTCGAGAGTGAGCGAAACTAATGAAAACATTGTTGGGGTAAAACCTAAAGGGAAAGACCTAGCACCAAATCCAATTGGCCATCTGATCTAACTTCTAGAGGCAGTCAAAATGATCCTTAGAATTCTTCCCTACCTTATTCCTGTGCTGAGATACAGGCTGCTCCAACCTGCTGTAAAATGCTTGATTTCGAGAGGTGAGCGAAACTAATGAAAACATTGTTGGGGTAAAACCTAAAGGGAAAGGACCTAGCACCAAATCCAATTTGCCATCTGATCTAACTTCTGGAGGCAGTCAAAATGATCCTTAGAATTCTTCCCTACCTTATTCCTGTGCTGAGATACAGGCTGCTCCAACCTGCTGTAAAATGCTTGATTTCGAGAGTGAGCGAAACTAATGAAAACATTGTTGGGGTAAAACCTAAAGGGAAAGACCTAGCACCAAATCCAATTGGCCATCTGATCTAACTTCTGGAGGCAGTCAAAATGATCCTTAGAATTCTTCCCTACCTTATTCCTGTGCTGAGATACAGGCTGCTCCAACCTGCTGTAAAATGCTTGATTTCGAGAGTGAGCGAAACTAATGAAAACATTGTTGGGGGTAAAACCTAAAGGGAAAGACCTAGCACCAAATCCAATTTGCCATCTGATCTAACTTCTGGAGGCAGTCAAAATGATCCTTAGAATTCTTCCCTACCTTATTCCTGTGCTGAGATACAGGCTGCTCCAACCTGCTGTAAAATGCTTGATTTCGAGAGTGAGCGAAACTAATGAAAACATTGTTGGGGTAAAACCTAAAGGGAAAGACCTAGCACCAAATTGCATTGGCCATCTGATCTAACTTCTGGAGGCAGTCAAAATGATCCTTAGAATTCTTCCCTACCTTATTCCTGTGCTGAGATACAGGCTGCTCCAACCTGCTGTAAAATGCTTGATTTCGAGAGTGAGCGAAACTAATGAAAACATTGTTGGGGTAAAACCTAAAGGGAAAGACCTAGCACCAAATCCAATTGGCCATCTGATCTAACTTCTGGAGGCAGTCAAAATGATCCTTAGAATTCTTCCCTACCTTATTCCTGTGCTGAGATACAGGCTGCTCCAACCTGCTGTAAAATGCTTGATTTCGAGAGTGAGCGAAACTAATGAAAACATTGTTGGGGTAAAACCTAAAGGGAAAGACCTAGCACCAAATCCAATTGGCCATCTGATCTAACTTCTGGAGGCAGTCAAAATGATCCTTAGAATTCTTCCCTACCTTATTCCTGTGCTGAGATACAGGCTGCTCCAACCTGCTGTAAAATGCTTGATTTCGAGAGTGAGCGAAACTAATGAAAACATTGTTGGGGTAAAACCTAAAGGGAAAGACCTAGCACCAAATCCAATTGGCCATCTGATCTAACTTCTGGAGGCAGTCAAAATGATCCTTAGAATTCTTCCCTACCTTATTCCTGTGCTGAGATACAGGCTGCTCCAACCTGCTGTAAAATGCTTGATTTCGAGAGTGAGCGAAACTAATGAAAACATTGTTGGGGTAAAACCTAAAGGGAAAGACCTAGCACCAAATCCAATTGGCCATCTGATCTAACTTCTGGAGGCAGTCAAAATGATCCTTAGAATTCTTCCCTACCTTATTCCTGTGCTGAGATACAGGCTGCTCCAACCTGCTGTAAAATGCTTGATTTCGAGAGTGAGCGAAACTAATGAAAACATTGTTGGGGTAAAACCTAAAGGGAAAGACCTAGCACCAAATCCAATTGGCCATCTGATCTAACTTCTGGAGGCAGTCAAAATGATCCTTAGAATTCTTCCCTACCTTATTCCTGTGCTGAGATACAGGCTGCTCCAACCTGCTGTAAAATGCTTGATTTCGAGAGTGAGCGAAACTAATGAAAACATTGTTGGGGTAAAACCTAAAGGGAAAGACCTAGCACCAAATCCAATTGGCCATCTGATCTAACTTCTGGAGGCAGTCAAAATGATCCTTAGAATTCTTCCCCTACCTTATTCCTGTGCTGAGATACAGGCTGCTCCAACCTGCTGTAAAATGCTTGATTTCGAGAGTGAGAGAAACTAATGAAAACATTGTTGGGGTAAAACCTAAAGGGAAAGACCTAGCACCAAATCCAATTGGCCATCTGATCTAACTTCTGGAGGCAGTCAAAATGATCCTTAGAATTCTTCCCTACCTTATTCCTGTGCTGAGATACAGGCTGCTCCAACCTGCTGTAAAATGCTTGATTTCGAGAGTGAGCGAAACTAATGAAAACATTGTTGGGGTAAAACCTAAAGGGAAAGACCTAGCACCAAATCCAATTGGCCATCTGATCTAACTTCTGGAGGCAGTCAAAATGATCCTTAGAATTCTTCCCTACCTTATTCCTGTGCTGAGATACAGGCTGCTCCAACCTGCTGTAAAATGCTTGATTTCGAGAGTGAGCGAAACTAATGAAAACATTGTTGGGGTAAAACCTAAAGGGAAAGACCTAGCACCAAATCCAATTGGCCATCTGATCTAACTTCTGGAGGCAGTCAAAATGATCCTTAGAATTCTTCCCTACCTTATTCCTGTGCTGAGATACAGGCTGCTCCAACCTGCTGTAAAATGCTTGATTTCGAGAGTGAGCGAAACTAATGAAAACATTGTTGGGGTAAAACCTAAAGGGAAAGACCTAGCACCAAATCCAATTGGCCATCTGATCTAACTTCTGGAGGCAGTCAAAATGATCCTTAGAATTCTTCCCTACCTTATTCCTGTGCTGAGATACAGGCTGCTCCAACCTGCTGTAAAATGCTTGATTTCGAGAGTGAGCGAAACTAATGAAAACATTGTTGGGGTAAAACCTAAAGGGAAAGACCTAGCACCAAATCCAATTGGCCATCTGATCTAACTTCTGGAGGCAGTCAAAATGATCCTTAGAATTCTTCCCTACCTTATTCCTGTGCTGAGATACAGGCTGCTCCAACCTGCTGTAAAATGCTTGATTTCGAGAGTGAGCGAAACTAATGAAAACATTGTTGGGGTAAAACCTAAAGGGAAAGACCTAGCACCAAATCCAATTGGCCATCTGATCTAACTTCTGGAGGCAGTCAAAATGATCCTTAGAATTCTTCCCTACCTTATTCCTGTGCTGAGATACAGGCTGCTCCAACCTGCTGTAAAATGCTTGATTTCGAGAGTGAGCGAAACTAATGAAAACATTGTTGGGGTAAAACCTAAAGGGAAAGACCTAGCACCAAATTGCATTGGCCATCTGATCTAACTTCTGGAGGCAGTCAAAATGATCCTTAGAATTCTTCCCTACCTTATTCCTGTGCTGAGATACAGGCTGCTCCAACCTGCTGTAAAATGCTTGATTTCGAGAGTGAGCGAAACTAATGAAAACATTGTTGGGGTAAAACCTAAAGGGAAAGACCTAGCACCAAATCCAATTGGCCATCTGATCTAACTTCTGGAGGCAGTCAAAATGATCCTTAGAATTCTTCCCTACCTTATTCCTGTGCTGAGATACAGGCTGCTCCAACCTGCTGTAAAATGCTTGATTTCGAGAGTGAGCGAAACTAATGAAAACATTGTTGGGGTAAAACCTAAAGGGAAAGACCTAGCACCAAATCCAATTGGCCATCTGATCTAACTTCTGGAGGCAGTCAAAATGATCCTTAGAATTCTTCCCTACCTTATTCCTGTGCTGAGATACAGGCTGCTCCAACCTGCTGTAAAATGCTTGATTTCGAGAGTGAGCGAAACTAATGAAAACATTGTTGGGGTAAAACCTAAAGGGAAAGACCTAGCACCAAATTGCATTGGCCATCTGATCTAACTTCTGGAGGCAGTCAAAATGATCCTTAGAATTCTTCCCTACCTTATTCCTGTGCTGAGATACAGGCTGCTCCAACCTGCTGTAAAATGCTTGATTTCGAGAGTGAGCGAAACTAATGAAAACATTGTTGGGGTAAAACCTAAAGGGAAAGACCTAGCACCAAATCCAATTGGCCATCTGATCTAACTTCTGGAGGCAGTCAAAATGATCCTTAGAATTCTTCCCTACCTTATTCCTGTGCTGAGATACAGGCTGCTCCAACCTGCTGTAAAATGCTTGATTTCGAGAGTGAGCGAAACTAATGAAAACATTGTTGGGGTAAAACCTAAAGGGAAAGACCTAGCACCAAATCCAATTGGCCATCTGATCTAACTTCTGGAGGCAGTCAAAATGATCCTTAGAATTCTTCCCTACCTTATTCCTGTGCTGAGATACAGGCTGCTCCAACCTGCTGTAAAATGCTTGATTTCGAGAGTGAGCGAAACTAATGAAAACATTGTTGGGGTAAAACCTAAAGGGAAAGACCTAGCACCAAATCCAATTGGCCATCTGATCTAACTTCTGGAGGCAGTCAAAATGATCCTTAGAATTCTTCCCTACCTTATTCCTGTGCTGAGATACAGGCTGCTCCAACCTGCTGTAAAATGCTTGATTTCGAGAGTGAGCGAAACTAATGAAAACATTGTTGGGGTAAAACCTAAAGGGAAAGACCTAGCACCAAATCCAATTGGCCATCTGATCTAACTTCTGGAGGCAGTCAAAATGATCCTTAGAATTCTTCCCTACCTTATTCCTGTGCTGAGATACAGGCTGCTCCAACCTGCTGTAAAATGCTTGATTTCGAGAGTGAGCGAAACTAATGAAAACATTGTTGGGGTAAAACCTAAAGGGAAAGACCTAGCACCAAATCCAATTGGCCATCTGATCTAACTTCTGGAGGCAGTCAAAATGATCCTTAGAATTCTTCCCTACCTTATTCCTGTGCTGAGATACAGGCTGCTCCAACCTGCTGTAAAATGCTTGATTTCGAGAGTGAGCGAAACTAATGAAAACATTGTTGGGGTAAAACCTAAAGGGAAAGACCTAGCACCAAATCCAATTGGCCATCTGATCTAACTTCTGGAGGCAGTCAAAATGATCCTTAGAATTCTTCCCTACCTTATTCCTGTGCTGAGATACAGGCTGCTCCAACCTGCTGTAAAATGCTTGATTTCGAGAGTGAGCGAAACTAATGAAAACATTGTTGGGGTAAAACCTAAAGGGAAAGACCTAGCACCAAATCCAATTGGCCATCTGATCTAACTTCTGGAGGCAGTCAAAATGATCCTTAGAATTCTTCCCTACCTTATTCCTGTGCTGAGATACAGGCTGCTCCAACCTGCTGTAAAATGCTTGATTTCGAGAGTGAGCGAAACTAATGAAAACATTGTTGGGGTAAAACCTAAAGGGAAAGACCTAGCACCAAATCCAATTGGCCATCTGATCTAACTTCTGGAGGCAGTCAAAATGATCCTTAGAATTCTTCCCTACCTTATTCCTGTGCTGAGATACAGGCTGCTCCAACCTGCTGTAAAATGCTTGATTTCGAGAGTGAGCGAAACTAATGAAAACATTGTTGGGGTAAAACCTAAAGGGAAAGACCTAGCACCAAATCCAATTGGCCATCTGATCTAACTTCTGGAGGCAGTCAAAATGATCCTTAGAATTCTTCCCTACCTTATTCCTGTGCTGAGATACAGGCTGCTCCAACCTGCTGTAAAATGCTTGATTTCGAGAGTGAGCGAAACTAATGAAAACATTGTTGGGGTAAAACCTAAAGGGAAAGACCTAGCACCAAATCCAATTGGCCATCTGATCTAACTTCTGGAGGCAGTCAAAATGATCCTTAGAATTCTTCCCTACCTTATTCCCGTGCTGAGATACAGGCTGCTCCAACCTGCTGTAAAATGCTTGATTTCGAGAGTGAGCGAAACTAATGAAAACATTGTTGGGGTAAAACCTAAAGGGAAAGACCTAGCACCAAATCCAATTTGCCATCTGATCTAACTTCTGGAGGCAGTCAAAATGATCCTTAGAATTCTTCCCTACCTTATTCCCGTGCTGAGATACAGGCTGCTCCAACCTGCTGTAAAATGCTTGATTTCGAGAGTGAGCGAAACTAATGAAAACATTGTTGGGGTAAAACCTAAAGGGAAAGACCTAGCACCAAATCCAATTTGCCATCTGATCTAACTTCTGGAGGCAGTCAAAATGATCCTTAGAATTCTTCCCTACCTTATTCCTGTGCTGAGATACAGGCTGCTCCAACCTGCTGTAAAATGCTTGATTTCGAGAGTGAGCGAAACTAATGAAAACATTGTTGGGGTAAAACCTAAAGGGAAAGACCTAGCACCAAATCCAATTGGCCATCTGATCTAACTTCTGGAGGCAGTCAAAATGATCCTTAGAATTCTTCCCTACCTTATTCCTGTGCTGAGATACAGGCTGCTCCAACCTGCTGTAAAATGCTTGATTTCGAGAGTGAGCGAAACTAATGAAAACATTGTTGGGGTAAAACCTAAAGGGAAAGGCCTAGCACCAAATCCAATTGGCCATCTGATCTAACTTCTGGAGGCAGTCAAAACGATCCTTAGAATTCTTCCCTACCTTATTCCTGTGCTGAGATACAGGCTGCTCCAACCTGCTGTAAAATGCTTGATTTCGAGAGTGAGCGAAACTAATGAAAACATTGTTGGGGTAAAACCTAAAGGGAAAGACCTAGCACCAAATCCAATTTGCCATCTGATCTAACTTCTGGAGGCAGTCAAAATGATCCTTAGAATTCTTCCCTACCTTATTCCTGTGCTGAGATACAGGCTGCTCCAACCTGCTGTAAAATGCTTGATTTCGAGAGTGAGCGAAACTAATGAAAACATTGTTGGGGTAAAACCTAAAGGGAAAGACCTAGCACCAAATCCAATTGGCCATCTGATCTAACTTCTGGAGGCAGTCAAAATGATCCTTAGAATTCTTCCCTACCTTATTCCTGTGCTGAGATACAGGCTGCTCCAACCTGCTGTAAAATGCTTGATTTCGAGAGTGAGCGAAACTAATGAAAACATTGTTGGGGTAAAACCTAAAGGGAAAGACCTAGCACCAAATCCAATTGGCCATCTGATCTAACTTCTGGAGGCAGTCAAAATGATCCTTAGAATTCTTCCCTACCTTATTCCTGTGCTGAGATACAGGCTGCTCCAACCTGCTGTAAAATGCTTGATTTCGAGAGTGAGCGAAACTAATGAAAACATTGTTGGGGTAAAACCTAAAGGGAAAGACCTAGCACCAAATCCAATTGGCCATCTGATCTAACTTCTGGAGGCAGTCAAAATGATCCTTAGAATTCTTCCCTACCTTATTCCTGTGCTGAGATACAGGCTGCTCCAACCTGCTGTAAAATGCTTGATTTCGAGAGTGAGCGAAACTAATGAAAATATTGTTGGGGTAAAACCTAAAGGGAAAGACCTAGCACCAAATCCAATTGGCCATCTGATCTAACTTCTGGAGGCAGTCAAAATGATCCTTAGAATTCTTCCCTACCTTATTCCTGTGCTGAGATACAGGCTGCTCCAACCTGCTGTAAAATGCTTGATTTCGAGAGTGAGCGAAACTAATGAAAACATTGTTGGGGTAAAACCTAAAGGGAAAGACCTAGCACCAAATCCAATTGGCCATCTGATCTAACTTCTGGAGGCAGTCAAAATGATCCTTAGAATTCTTCCCTACCTTATTCCTGTGCTGAGATACAGGCTGCTCCAACCTGCTGTAAAATGCTTGATTTCGAGAGTGAGCGAAACTAATGAAAACATTGTTGGGGTAAAACCTAAAGGGAAAGACCTAGCACCAAATCCAATTGGCCATCTGATCTAACTTCTGGAGGCAGTCAAAATGATCCTTAGAATTCTTCCCTACCTTATTCCTGTGCTGAGATACAGGCTGCTCCAACCTGCTGTAAAATGCTTGATTTCGAGAGTGAGCGAAACTAATGAAAACATTGTTGGGGTAAAACCTAAAGGGAAAGACCTAGCACCAAATCCAATTGGCCATCTGATCTAACTTCTGGAGGCAGTCAAAATGATCCTTAGAATTCTTCCCTACCTTATTCCTGTGCTGAGATACAGGCTGCTCCAACCTGCTGTAAAATGCTTGATTTCGAGAGTGAGCGAAACTAATGAAAACATTGTTGGGGTAAAACCTAAAGGGAAAGACCTAGCACCAAATCCAATTTGCCATCTGATCTAACTTCTGGAGGCAGTCAAAATGATCCTTAGAATTCTTCCCTACCTTATTCCCGTGCTGAGATACAGGCTGCTCCAACCTGCTGTAAAATGCTTGATTTCGAGAGTGAGCGAAACTAATGAAAACATTGTTGGGGTAAAACCTAAAGGGAAAGACCTAGCACCAAATCCAATTTGCCATCTGATCTAACTTCTGGAGGCAGTCAAAATGATCCTTAGAATTCTTCCCTACCTTATTCCTGTGCTGAGATACAGGCTGCTCCAACCTGCTGTAAAATGCTTGATTTCGAGAGTGAGCGAAACTAATGAAAACATTGTTGGGGTAAAACCTAAAGGGAAAGACCTAGCACCAAATCCAATTTGCCATCTGATCTAACTTCTGGAGGCAGTCAAAATGATCCTTAGAATTCTTCCCTACCTTATTCCTGTGCTGAGATACAGGCTGCTCCAACCTGCTGTAAAATGCTTGATTTCGAGAGTGAGCGAAACTAATGAAAACATTGTTGGGGTAAAACCTAAAGGGAAAGACCTAGCACCAAATCCAATTGGCCATCTGATCTAACTTCTGGAGGCAGTCAAAATGATCCTTAGAATTCTTCCCTACCTTATTCCTGTGCTGAGATACAGGCTGCTCCAACCTGCTGTAAAATGCTTGATTTCGAGAGTGAGCGAAACTAATGAAAACATTGTTGGGGTAAAACCTAAAGGGAAAGACCTAGCACCAAATCCAATTGGCCATCTGATCTAACTTCTGGAGGCAGTCAAAATGATCCTTAGAATTCTTCCCTACCTTATTCCTGTGCTGAGATACAGGCTGCTCCAACCTGCTGTAAAATGCTTGATTTCGAGAGTGAGCGAAACTAATGAAAACATTGTTGGGGTAAAACCTAAAGGGAAAGACCTAGCACCAAATCCAATTTGCCATCTGATCTAACTTCTGGAGGCAGTCAAAATGATCCTTAGAATTCTTCCCTACCTTATTCCTGTGCTGAGATACAGGCTGCTCCAACCTGCTGTAAAATGCTTGATTTCGAGAGTGAGCGAAACTAATGAAAACATTGTTGGGGTAAAACCTAAAGGGAAAGACCTAGCACCAAATCCAATTGGCCATCTGATCTAACTTCTGGAGGCAGTCAAAATGATCCTTAGAATTCTTCCCTACCTTATTCCTGTGCTGAGATACAGGCTGCTCCAACCTGCTGTAAAATGCTTGATTTCGAGAGTGAGCGAAACTAATGAAAACATTGTTGGGGTAAAACCTAAAGGGAAAGACCTAGCACCAAATCCAATTGGCCATCTGATCTAACTTCTGGAGGCAGTCAAAATGAGCCTTAGAATTCTTCCCTACCTTATTCCTGTGCTGAGATACAGGCTGCTCCAACCTGCTGTAAAATGCTTGATTTCGAGAGTGAGCGAAACTAATGAAAACATTGTTGGGGTAAAACCTAAAGGGAAAGACCTAGCACCAAATCCAATTGGCCATCTGATCTAACTTCTGGAGGCAGTCAAAATGATCCTTAGAATTCTTCCCTACCTTATTCCTGTGCTGAGATACAGGCTGCTCCAACCTGCTGTAAAATGCTTGATTTCGAGAGTGAGCGAAACTAATGAAAACATTGTTGGGGTAAAACCTAAAGGGAAAGACCTAGCACCAAATCCAATTGGCCATCTGATCTAACTTCTGGAGGCAGTCAAAATGATCCTTAGAATTCTTCCCTACCTTATTCCTGTGCTGAGATACAGGCTGCTCCAACCTGCTGTAAAATGCTTGATTTCGAGAGTGAGCGAAACTAATGAAAACATTGTTGGGGTAAAACCTAAAGGGAAAGACCTAGCACCAAATCCAATTTGCCATCTGATCTAACTTCTGGAGGCAGTCAAAATGATCCTTAGAATTCTTCCCTACCTTATTCCTGTGCTGAGATACAGGCTGCTCCAACCTGCTGTAAAATGCTTGATTTCGAGAGTGAGCGAAACTAATGAAAACATTGTTGGGGTAAAACCTAAAGGGAAAGACCTAGCACCAAATCCAATTTGCCATCTGATCTAACTTCTGGAGGCAGTCAAAATGATCCTTAGAATTCTTCCCTACCTTATTCCTGTGCTGAGATACAGGCTGCTCCAACCTGCTGTAAAATGCTTGATTTCGAGAGTGAGCGAAACTAATGAAAACATTGTTGGGGTAAAACCTAAAGGGAAAGACCTAGCACCAAATCCAATTGGCCATCTGATCTAACTTCTGGAGGCAGTCAAAATGATCCTTAGAATTCTTCCCTACCTTATTCCTGTGCTGAGATACAGGCTGCTCCAACCTGCTGTAAAATGCTTGATTTCGAGAGTGAGCGAAACTAATGAAAACATTGTCGGGGTAAAACCTAAAGGGAAAGACCTAGCACCAAATCCAATTTGCCATCTGATCTAACTTCTGGAGGCAGTCAAAATGATCCTTAGAATTCTTCCCTACCTTATTCCTGTGCTGAGATACAGGCTGCTCCAACCTGCTGTAAAATGCTTGATTTCGAGAGTGAGCGAAACTAATGAAAACATTGTTGGGGTAAAACCTAAAGGGAAAGACCTAGCACCAAATCCAATTTGCCATCTGATCTAACTTCTGGAGGCAGTCAAAATGATCCTTAGAATTCTTCCCTACCTTATTCCTGTGCTGAGATAGAGGCTGCTCCAACCTGCTGTAAAATGCTTGATTTCGAGAGTGAGCGAAACTAATGAAAACATTGTTGGGGTAAAACCTAAAGGGAAAGACCTAGCACCAAATCCAATTGGCCATCTGATCTAACTTCTGGAGGCAGTCAAAATGATCCTTAGAATTCTTCCCTACCTTATTCCTGTGCTGAGATACAGGCTGCTCCAACCTGCTGTAAAATGCTTGATTTCGAGAGTGAGCGAAACTAATGAAAACATTGTTGGGGTAAAACCTAAAGGGAAAGACCTAGCACCAAATCCAATTGGCCATCTGATCTAACTTCTGGAGGCAGTCAAAATGATCCTTAGAATTCTTCCCTACCTTATTCCTGTGCTGAGATACAGGCTGCTCCAACCTGCTGTAAAATGCTTGATTTCGAGAGTGAGCGAAACTAATGAAAACATTGTTGGGGTAAAACCTAAAGGGAAAGACCTAGCACCAAATCCAATTGGCCATCTGATCTAACTTCTGGAGGCAGTCAAAATGAGCCTTAGAATTCTTCCCTACCTTATTCCTGTGCTGAGATACAGGCTGCTCCAACCTGCTGTAAAATGCTTGATTTCGAGAGTGAGCGAAACTAATGAAAACATTGTTGGGGTAAAACCTAAAGGGAAAGACCTAGCACCAAATCCAATTGGCCATCTGATCTAACTTCTGGAGGCAGTCAAAATGATCCTTAGAATTCTTCCCTACCTTATTCCTGTGCTGAGATACAGGCTGCTCCAACCTGCTGTAAAATGCTTGATTTCGAGAGTGAGCGAAACTAATGAAAACATTGTTGGGGTAAAACCTAAAGGGAAAGACCTAGCACCAAATCCAATTTGCCATCTGATCTAACTTCTGGAGGCAGTCAAAATGAGCCTTAGAATTCTTCCCTACCTTATTCCTG
The DNA here is from genome assembly GCF_026170545.1 of Melanerpes formicivorus. Classification (NCBI taxonomy): domain Eukaryota; kingdom Metazoa; phylum Chordata; class Aves; order Piciformes; family Picidae; genus Melanerpes; species Melanerpes formicivorus. Next base: position 8,840 of record NW_027145145.1, on the reverse strand, counting down.
TGCTGAGATACAGGCTGCTCCAACCTGCTGTAAAATGCTTGATTTCGAGAGTGAGCGAAACTAATGAAAACATTGTTGGGGTAAAACCTAAAGGGAAAGACCTAGCACCAAATCCAATTGGCCATCTGATCTAACTTCTGGAGGCAGTCAAAATGATCCTTAGAATTCTTCCCTACCTTATTCCTGTGCTGAGATACAGGCTGCTCCAACCTGCTGTAAAATGCTTGATTTCGAGAGTGAGCGAAACTAATGAAAACATTGTTGGGGTAAAACCTAAAGGGAAAGACCTAGCACCAAATCCAATTGGCCATCTGATCTAACTTCTGGAGGCAGTCAAAATGATCCTTAGAATTCTTCCCTACCTTATTCCTGTGCTGAGATACAGGCTGCTCCAACCTGCTGTAAAATGCTTGATTTCGAGAGTGAGCGAAACTAATGAAAACATTGTTGGGGTAAAACCTAAAGGGAAAGACCTAGCACCAAATCCAATTGGCCATCTGATCTAACTTCTGGAGGCAGTCAAAATGATCCTTAGAATTCTTCCCTACCTTATTCCTGTGCTGAGATACAGGCTGCTCCAACCTGCTGTAAAATGCTTGATTTCGAGAGTGAGCGAAACTAATGAAAACATTGTTGGGGTAAAACCTAAAGGGAAAGACCTAGCACCAAATCCAATTTGCCATCTGATCTAACTTCTGGAGGCAGTCAAAATGAGCCTTAGAATTCTTCCCTACCTTATTCCTGTGCTGAGATACAGGCTGCTCCAACCTGCTGTAAAATGCTTGATTTCGAGAGTGAGCGAAACTAATGAAAACATTGTTGGGGTAAAACCTAAAGGGAAAGACCTAGCACCAAATCCAATTGGCCATCTGATCTAACTTCTGGAGGCAGTCAAAATGATCCTTAGAATTCTTCCCTACCTTATTCCTGTGCTGAGATACAGGCTGCTCCAACCTGCTGTAAAATGCTTGATTTCGAGAGTGAGCGAAACTAATGAAAACATTGTTGGGGTAAAACCTAAAGGGAAAGACCTAGCACCAAATCCAATTGGCCATCTGATCTAACTTCTGGAGGCAGTCAAAATGATCCTTAGAATTCTTCCCTACCTTATTCCTGTGCTGAGATACAGGCTGCTCCAACCTGCTGTAAAATGCTTGATTTCGAGAGTGAGCGAAACTAATGAAAACATTGTTGGGGTAAAACCTAAAGGGAAAGACCTAGCACCAAATCCAATTGGCCATCTGATCTAACTTCTGGAGGCAGTCAAAATGATCCTTAGAATTCTTCCCTACCTTATTCCTGTGCTGAGATACAGGCTGCTCCAACCTGCTGTAAAATGCTTGATTTCGAGAGTGAGCGAAACTAATGAAAACATTGTTGGGGTAAAACCTAAAGGGAAAGACCTAGCACCAAATCCAATTGGCCATCTGATCTAACTTCTGGAGGCAGTCAAAATGATCCTTAGAATTCTTCCCTACCTTATTCCTGTGCTGAGATACAGGCTGCTCCAACCTGCTGTAAAATGCTTGATTTCGAGAGTGAGCGAAACTAATGAAAACATTGTTGGGGTAAAACCTAAAGGGAAAGACCTAGCACCAAATCCAATTGGCCATCTGATCTAACTTCTGGAGGCAGTCAAAATGATCCTTAGAATTCTTCCCTACCTTATTCCTGTGCTGAGATACAGGCTGCTCCAACCTGCTGTAAAATGCTTGATTTCGAGAGTGAGCGAAACTAATGAAAACATTGTTGGGGTAAAACCTAAAGGGAAAGACCTAGCACCAAATCCAATTGGCCATCTGATCTAACTTCTGGAGGCAGTCAAAATGATCCTTAGAATTCTTCCCTACCTTATTCCTGTGCTGAGATACAGGCTGCTCCAACCTGCTGTAAAATGCTTGATTTCGAGAGTGAGCGAAACTAATGAAAACATTGTTGGGGTAAAACCTAAAGGGAAAGACCTAGCACCAAATCCAATTGGCCATCTGATCTAACTTCTGGAGGCAGTCAAAATGATCCTTAGAATTCTTCCCTACCTTATTCCTGTGCTGAGATACAGGCTGCTCCAACCTGCTGTAAAATGCTTGATTTCGAGAGTGAGCGAAACTAATGAAAACATTGTTGGGGTAAAACCTAAAGGGAAAGACCTAGCACCAAATCCAATTGGCCATCTGATCTAACTTCTGGAGGCAGTCAAAATGATCCTTAGAATTCTTCCCTACCTTATTCCTGTGCTGAGATACAGGCTGCTCCAACCTGCTGTAAAATGCTTGATTTCGAGAGTGAGCGAAACTAATGAAAACATTGTTGGGGTAAAACCTAAAGGGAAAGACCTAGCACCAAATCCAATTTGGCCATCTGATCTAACTTCTGGAGGCAGTCAAAATGATCCTTAGAATTCTTCCCTACCTTATTCCTGTGCTGAGATACAGGCTGCTCCAACCTGCTGTAAAATGCTTGATTTCGAGAGTGAGCGAAACTAATGAAAACATTGTTGGGGTAAAACCTAAAGGGAAAGACCTAGCACCAAATCCAATTGGCCATCTGATCTAACTTCTGGGAGGCAGTCAAAATGATCCTTAGAATTCTTCCCTACCTTATTCCTGTGCTGAGATACAGGCTGCTCCAACCTGCTGTAAAATGCTTGATTTCGAGAGTGAGCGAAACTAATGAAAACATTGTTGGGGTAAAACCTAAAGGGAAAGACCTAGCACCAAATCCAATTTGCCATCTGATCTAACTTCTGGAGGCAGTCAAAATGATCCTTAGAATTCTTCCCTACCTTATTCCCTGTGCTGAGATACAGGCTGCTCCAACCTGCTGTAAAATGCTTGATTTCGAGAGTGAGCGAAACTAATGAAAACATTGTTGGGGTAAAACCTAAAGGGAAAGACCTAGCACCAAATCCAATTTGCCATCTGATCTAACTTCTGGAGGCAGTCAAAATGATCCTTAGAATTCTTCCCTACCTTATTCCTGTGCTGAGATACAGGCTGCTCCAACCTGCTGTAAAATGCTTGATTTCGAGATGTGAGCGAAACTAATGAAAACATTGTTGGGGTAAAACCTAAAGGGAAAGACCTAGCACCAAATCCAATTTGCCATCTGATCTAACTTCTGGAGGCAGTCAAAATGATCCTTAGAATTCTTCCCTACCTTATTCCTGTGCTGAGATACAGGCTGCTCCAACCTGCTGTAAAATGCTTGATTTCGAGAGTGAGCGAAACTAATGAAAACATTGTTGGGGTAAAACCTAAAGGGAAAGGACCTAGCACCAAATCCAATTGGCCATCTGATCTAACTTCTGGAGGCAGTCAAAATGATCCTTAGAATTCTTCCCTACCTTATTCCTGTGCTGAGATACAGGCTGCTCCAACCTGCTGTAAAATGCTTGATTTCGAGAGTGAGCGAAACTAATGAAAACATTGTTGGGGGTAAAACCTAAAGGGAAAGACCTAGCACCAAATCCAATTGGCCATCTGATCTAACTTCTGGAGGCAGTCAAAATGATCCTTAGAATTCTTCCCTACCTTATTCCTGTGCTGAGATACAGGCTGCTCCAACCTGCTGTAAAATGCTTGATTTCGAGAGTGAGCGAAACTAATGAAAACATTGTTGGGGGTAAAACCTAAAGGGAAAGACCTAGCACCAAATCCAATTTGCCATCTGATCTAACTTCTGGAGGCAGTCAAAATGATCCTTAGAATTCTTCCCTACCTTATTCCTGTGCTGAGATACAGGCTGCTCCAACCTGCTGTAAAATGCTTGATTTCGAGAGTGAGCGAAACTAATGAAAACATTGTTGGGGTAAAACCTAAAGGGAAAGACCTAGCACCAAATCCAATTGGCCATCTGATCTAACTTCTGGAGGCAGTCAAAATGATCCTTAGAATTCTTCCCTACCTTATTCCTGTGCTGAGATACAGGCTGCTCCAACCTGCTGTAAAATGCTTGATTTCGAGAGTGAGCGAAACTAATGAAAACATTGTTGGGGTAAAACCTAAAGGGAAAGACCTAGCACCAAATCCAATTGGCCATCTGATCTAACTTCTGGAGGCAGTCAAAATGATCCTTAGAATTCTTCCCTACCTTATTCCTGTGCTGAGATACAGGCTGCTCCAACCTGCTGTAAAATGCTTGATTTCGAGAGTGAGCGAAACTAATGAAAACATTGTTGGGGTAAAACCTAAAGGGAAAGACCTAGCACCAAATCCAATTGGCCATCTGATCTAACTTCTGGAGGCAGTCAAAATGATCCTTAGAATTCTTCCCTACCTTATTCCTGTGCTGAGATACAGGCTGCTCCAACCTGCTGTAAAATGCTTGATTTCGAGAGTGAGCGAAACTAATGAAAACATTGTTGGGGTAAAACCTAAAGGGAAAGACCTAGCACCAAATCCAATTGGCCATCTGATCTAACTTCTGGAGGCAGTCAAAATGATCCTTAGAATTCTTCCCTACCTTATTCCTGTGCTGAGATACAGGCTGCTCCAACCTGCTGTAAAATGCTTGATTTCGAGAGTGAGCGAAACTAATGAAAACATTGTTGGGGTAAAACCTAAAGGGAAAGGACCTAGCACCAAATCCAATTGGCCATCTGATCTAACTTCTGGAGGCAGTCAAAATGATCCTTAGAATTCTTCCCTACCTTATTCCTGTGCTGAGATACAGGCTGCTCCAACCTGCTGTAAAATGCTTGATTTCGAGAGTGAGCGAAACTAATGAAAACATTGTTGGGGTAAAACCTAAAGGGAAAGACCTAGCACCAAATCCAATTGGCCATCTGATCTAACTTCTGGAGGCAGTCAAAATGATCCTTAGAATTCTTCCCTACCTTATTCCTGTGCTGAGATACAGGCTGCTCCAACCTGCTGTAAAATGCTTGATTTCGAGAGTGAGCGAAACTAATGAAAACATTGTTGGGGTAAAACCTAAAGGGAAAGACCTAGCACCAAATCCAATTGGCCATCTGATCTAACTTCTGGAGGCAGTCAAAATGATCCTTAGAATTCTTCCCTACCTTATTCCTGTGCTGAGATACAGGCTGCTCCAACCTGCTGTAAAATGCTTGATTTCGAGAGTGAGCGAAACTAATGAAAACATTGTTGGGGTAAAACCTAAAGGGAAAGACCTAGCACCAAATCCAATTGGCCATCTGATCTAACTTCTGGAGGCAGTCAAAATGATCCTTAGAATTCTTCCCTACCTTATTCCTGTGCTGAGATACAGGCTGCTCCAACCTGCTGTAAAATGCTTGATTTCGAGAGTGAGCGAAACTAATGAAAACATTGTTGGGGTAAAACCTAAAGGGAAAGACCTAGCACCAAATCCAATTTGCCATCTGATCTAACTTCTGGAGGCAGTCAAAATGATCCTTAGAATTCTTCCCTACCTTATTCCTGTGCTGAGATACAGGCTGCTCCAACCTGCTGTAAAATGCTTGATTTCGAGAGTGAGCGAAACTAATGAAAACATTGTTGGGGTAAAACCTAAAGGGAAAGACCTAGCACCAAATCCAATTGGCCATCTGATCTAACTTCTGGAGGCAGTCAAAATGATCCTTAGAATTCTTCCCTACCTTATTCCTGTGCTGAGATACAGGCTGCTCCAACCTGCTGTAAAATGCTTGATTTCGAGAGTGAGCGAAACTAATGAAAACATTGTTGGGGTAAAACCTAAAGGGAAAGACCTAGCACCAAATCCAATTTGGCCATCTGATCTAACTTCTGGAGGCAGTCAAAATGATCCTTAGAATTCTTCCCTACCTTATTCCTGTGCTGAGATACAGGCTGCTCCAACCTGCTGTAAAATGCTTGATTTCGAGAGTGAGCGAAACTAATGAAAACATTGTTGGGGTAAAACCTAAAGGGAAAGACCTAGCACCAAATCCAATTGGCCATCTGATCTAACTTCTGGAGGCAGTCAAAATGATCCTTAGAATTCTTCCCTACCTTATTCCTGTGCTGAGATACAGGCTGCTCCAACCTGCTGTAAAATGCTTGATTTCGAGAGTGAGCGAAACTAATGAAAACATTGTTGGGGTAAAACCTAAAGGGAAAGACCTAGCACCAAATCCAATTGGCCATCTGATCTAACTTCTGGAGGCAGTCAAAATGATCCTTAGAATTCTTCCCTACCTTATTCCTGTGCTGAGATACAGGCTGCTCCAACCTGCTGTAAAATGCTTGATTTCGAGAGTGAGCGAAACTAATGAAAACATTGTTGGGGGTAAAACCTAAAGGGAAAGACCTAGCACCAAATCCAATTTGCCATCTGATCTAACTTCTGGAGGCAGTCAAAATGATCCTTAGAATTCTTCCCTACCTTATTCCTGTGCTGAGATACAGGCTGCTCCAACCTGCTGTAAAATGCTTGATTTCGAGAGTGAGCGAAACTAATGAAAACATTGTTGGGGTAAAACCTAAAGGGAAAGACCTAGCACCAAATCCAATTGGCCATCTGATCTAACTTCTGGAGGCAGTCAAAATGATCCTTAGAATTCTTCCCTACCTTATTCCTGTGCTGAGATACAGGCTGCTCCAACCTGCTGTAAAATGCTTGATTTCGAGAGTGAGCGAAACTAATGAAAACATTGTTGGGGTAAAACCTAAAGGGAAAGACCTAGCACCAAATCCAATTGGCCATCTGATCTAACTTCTGGAGGCAGTCAAAATGATCCTTAGAATTCTTCCCTACCTTATTCCTGTGCTGAGATACAGGCTGCTCCAACCTGCTGTAAAATGCTTGATTTCGAGAGTGAGCGAAACTAATGAAAAACATTGTTGGGGTAAAACCTAAAGGGAAAGACCTAGCACCAAATCCAATTGGCCATCTGATCTAACTTCTGGAGGCAGTCAAAATGATCCTTAGAATTCTTCCCTACCTTATTCCTGTGCTGAGATACAGGCTGCTCCAACCTGCTGTAAAATGCTTGATTTCGAGAGTGAGCGAAACTAATGAAAACATTGTTGGGGTAAAACCTAAAGGGAAAGACCTAGCACCAAATCCAATTGGCCATCTGATCTAACTTCTGGAGGCAGTCAAAATGATCCTTAGAATTCTTCCCTACCTTATTCCTGTGCTGAGATACAGGCTGCTCCAACCTGCTGTAAAATGCTTGATTTCGAGAGTGAGCGAAACTAATGAAAAACATTGTTGGGGTAAAACCTAAAGGGAAAGACCTAGCACCAAATCCAATTGGCCATCTGATCTAACTTCTGGAGGCAGTCAAAATGATCCTTAGAATTCTTCCCTACCTTATTCCTGTGCTGAGATACAGGCTGCTCCAACCTGCTGTAAAATGCTTGATTTCGAGAGTGAGCGAAACTAATGAAAACATTGTTGGGGTAAAACCTAAAGGGAAAGACCTAGCACCAAATCCAATTTGCCATCTGATCTAACTTCTGGAGGCAGTCAAAATGATCCTTAGAATTCTTCCCTACCTTATTCCTGTGCTGAGATACAGGCTGCTCCAACCTGCTGTAAAATGCTTGATTTCGAGAGTGAGCGAAACTAATGAAAACATTGTTGGGGGTAAAACCTAAAGGGAAAGACCTAGCACCAAATCCAATTTGCCATCTGATCTAACTTCTGGAGGCAGTCAAAATGATCCTTAGAATTCTTCCCTACCTTATTCCTGTGCTGAGATACAGGCTGCTCCAACCTGCTGTAAAATGCTTGATTTCGAGAGTGAGCGAAACTAATGAAAACATTGTTGGGGTAAAACCTAAAGGGAAAGACCTAGCACCAAATCCAATTGGCCATCTGATCTAACTTCTGGAGGCAGTCAAAATGATCCTTAGAATTCTTCCCTACCTTATTCCTGTGCTGAGATACAGGCTGCTCCAACCTGCTGTAAAATGCTTGATTTCGAGAGTGAGCGAAACTAATGAAAACATTGTTGGGGTAAAACCTAAAGGGAAAGACCTAGCACCAAATCCAATTTGCCATCTGATCTAACTTCTGGAGGCAGTCAAAATGATCCTTAGAATTCTTCCCTACCTTATTCCTGTGCTGAGATACAGGCTGCTCCAACCTGCTGTAAAATGCTTGATTTCGAGAGTGAGCGAAACTAATGAAAACATTGTTGGGGTAAAACCTAAAGGGAAAGACCTAGCACCAAATCCAATTTGCCATCTGATCTAACTTCTGGAGGCAGTCAAAATGATCCTTAGAATTCTTCCCTACCTTATTCCTGTGCTGAGATACAGGCTGCTCCAACCTGCTGTAAAATGCTTGATTTCGAGAGTGAGCGAAACTAATGAAAACATTTGTTGGGGTAAAACCTAAAGGGAAAGACCTAGCACCAAATCCAATTGGCCATCTGATCTAACTTCTGGAGGCAGTCAAAATGATCCTTAGAATTCTTCCCTACCTTATTCCTGTGCTGAGATACAGGCTGCTCCAACCTGCTGTAAAATGCTTGATTTCGAGAGTTGAGCGAAACTAATGAAAACATTGTTGGGGTAAAACCTAAAGGGAAAGACCTAGCACCAAATCCAATTGGCCATCTGATCTAACTTCTGGAGGCAGTCAAAATGATCCTTAGAATTCTTCCCTACCTTATTCCTGTGCTGAGATACAGGCTGCTCCAACCTGCTGTAAAATGCTTGATTTCGAGAGTGAGCGAAACTAATGAAAACATTGTTGGGGTAAAACCTAAAGGGAAAGACCTAGCACCAAATCCAATTGGCCATCTGATCTAACTTCTGGAGGCAGTCAAAATGATCCTTAGAATTCTTCCCTACCTTATTCCTGTGCTGAGATACAGGCTGCTCCAACCTGCTGTAAAATGCTTGATTTGATTATTGAAGGGAAAGACTCAAGATCTTGATCTAACT